>NC_091573.1:18775195-18782695 GCF_042767895.1 Penaeus vannamei | reverse complement strand
AGGTTTTACATTATATCATATCCACCATGAGTGAGCTCTGTGTCCGAATCAAATAACTAGGTAAGACCAATGATCAAAGATATTTACTTGTCTTATTGATTAGATTATGTCAACAAATCAAGATACACAGTCTATTCTGTGATATTATCGAGCCAGTAAAGTTGTATCATTGGTACAGAATGATTTTGAAGACTTATATCCCACAGAAGTCAATACCTAGTCAGAGGACTAGGACTTACTGAAATTTTTTTTACTATGTAATTCCAGAGACCATCATGATTAACTTAAAATTTTACCCATGATGAGTTAATATGTATTTGATGCACAGCAATAAAGACAGAAAAAAAATAGTTTTACAAAACTTGATCCCTACTTCAAACAATAAATCTGATTAGCCTAGCAATAGTCTCATCACGAAGCACACTAAATGAGAATGATGTTAAAGTCTTGTCATGGAAAAATCTGGGTTTAGGGCCGGGTGATGTGAACATACTATCATGAATGAAGGCCAAGGTAACGGAAAACACTTGTCACAAGTGCACAAACCTCTTAGAGTGTGATTTGTCTCATTTGGCGATTAGAAGGGTGCTTTAGCATTATTCCTATTGATAAAAAATATCGAATGTGACAAGTGTAAGCTGTGACTGGAAAAGTACTGGCTCCATATTCCTGGCTGCTGTGACTGTTGGTGGAGGTGTTATAATGGAAAATTGAAAATTACGAAAAATAATATACATGACACAAATAACCAATCATCTATATTTTTTTAAAAGGCAAATATAGACATTGGAAAATGGCAAACAAGCTAAAAAAGTTTACACAAATAACTTTACAAAGGGAAGCACAGAATCTTGTCACTGCTCAAGGGTGTTTGTACGCGCCCGGTCTACATGCCACATGCCTGGGATGTTGGCAACTTACCTCCCCTTCTTGTCTGCCTCCCTCCCCCCTGCGAGCTCCAATGCCAACCTCACCTGGTGAGAAGCATGCAAAACCACTGCGATGACCGGTGGATTGGCAAACAAGGGGGCAGGTAGCTGGCTTGCCACTGATCCACACATTCAACATCTCTGCAATCCATACAGTGAAGTTTTTTCATCATATAACTGAATATGAAGTCACTACGGGGTGCAAAATCCTCACAGGGACCAGGGCAGAACATTACGGTGTAAATCGGCTGAGGATCTACGCGGGTGTGAACATCAGCAACAAACAAGGGAGGGAAAGGGGTTTGGGTATAAGGGCGAGAATAGAGTGCCACTAGGGACGGTCCTTTCAACGCATACTGGGTAGCTTCCATTCTTAACGTGGTGCATCGAGTCCATATGCTGGGCAGCAAGTACCCCATGCCACATGAATTTAAGCCTCCTCTATGACGTTGTTAAACAGACACTTCCTCAAAAGTCTGTAATGAACAGCTAAAGCAATATTATAAAGTAAAAGGTCTTGCTGGCTTTCACCCAGTGTACCATATATGTCTGAGTGTGACTGTTAATGTTTATTGTTCTTTGGAGGTTAAAGATTAATTATTTTTATAGCTTTATGCATTTGTACATATTTGATTTAATGGTTTGACTCGTACAAAAGTTAAAATGATATCTAAAAAAAGAATTTAAGTTAGATTTCAAATTTTCACAGTTTGAAGCGGCATGGGCCCTCACCAACATAGCCTCTGGCACAAGCACGCAGACCCGAATTGTAATAGAAGCTGGTGCAGTACCTATCTTCATCCGCCTCTTGAGCTCAGATTTTGAAGATGTCCAAGAACAGGCTGTTTGGGCACTAGGCAACATTGCAGGAGATTCACCAGATTGCCGTGATTATGTTTTGTCTGAAAATATTCTTATGCCTCTATTACAGTAAGTATTGAAAATAAGTTTTAACTTTTAAGATACAAATATCTAGTGTACAATAGTACCTTCATGAGTGAATATTGGAATTTGTAATGTAGAGCCAGCAGACCAAAATTTTTTGTAATTGGTACTAGAAGACACTGTAAAGGTTTAGAGATGGCCTTAAATCTTCTAGGCTTGTCTCAAAGTCTTCTCTACTGTAAGTGTCTACTCACTATTACCTGCTCATCCTTACTCCTCAAGTACCCTATCCATACTCTATACACTCAGGACAAGGAAGGAGGAGGGTGTAGAGTGCCCTCTATGGTAATTAGAGCATTTTCTCATGTCCTGGCTGATGTCTGGCGAACTTGCCTTCTGAGGCTATTGTACATAAAAAAAATCCACAGTAGATTTCAATATCTGTAGTTTGACTAATTTAAGACTTGATTCAATTTGTGACTTTACCCAATTTTCTTTGAAGGTTTGATCATAAAAATAAATTTCTGTACTGTGGAGGTAAGCTAGAGTGAACGCTACCTTAGAAGTTCATGGCAGCAGCAAAAGGGTGCAGTGCATGATATCTTCTAGGGATAGCAGGACAGTAACCAAATGTTACATTATTATTATTATTATTATTATTTTTTTTTTTTCATTGAATTACCCTCTCAATACCTTGTTTGTTGTTTTCGTGGGAGGGCTTAGGAGATGGAGACTGAGGCCCACTGTAAGTGATCACCCCTACCTTGAGCCTCTGTCCTCACCTCAATTAATTTTGCTTGGTCATTTCTTCTGCCCTTTCCTCATTTGTATCTTCATCCCTTCTAGCCCATTCCTAAGGTGTGAGAGCCGTGCTGTAAGGATGAAAGGCTGGCTTTGTGTCAGTCATGAGCAGGCTCCAAGAGCCATGGACACGGTATTCCCTTAGTTAACTACCTAGCCCTTACCCCTTATGGGTCCCCATTTTACGCAGGTGCTCTATGGCCAATTATGAATATTCTGTACCCTTGATTGGGGCATTAAGGCTTGCCCCTTCATTAACTAGCCTATCTAAATATGATTTTGATGGTTTTCTAACCCCTGCCCCTGCTTTAACCGCGATTCTGACCGCTGATACTAATACACCCTCCTTGATGCTTACTAACAACTCTATCCATTCTAAAACACCTACCACGGTTAGTACTCAACCTCCAGAAAGCACCCCTATCTCTCTTGTAACATTCTCTCCATCTCCTACTGCACAGTCCTCTTCAATATCTACCCCCTCATCCCTTATTTCTACTGTTCATCCTTATTGCCCCCCCCCCCCCACAGAACTACTCCACTCCACACAACCCCATCTTCCTCTCACCCTCATCCTTCTACTGCCTCTACCTATGCATACCTTCTGAGTACTATCTTTGGCCCACTCAAGTGGGATTGATTCTTTGTGATTCCCCCCACAGCCCCCTACTCTGAAAATACCCTTCTCTTTCAACAGTGTCTCCAAAAACAAGTAGGCAAGGTTACCTATCGCAGTTAATCTGATCATTCACACCTTGTCATAGTTCCATCTGAATCCCAAGGTTGTGCACTGTCTGCCCTAACTGACCTCACTGGCAATCCCATTCCTGCCGAAACTCATCCTCCTCTTAACCCATTAGCGACGGGTGTCCCATATATGAGACACCCGAAAAAATAAATATTGCCGGCGTCCCGCCAGTGTAACGCTGTATCAAGCTCGTGCTCTGACGCAGCAGCGGGCTGTAGCTGGCGAGCGGACAGACTCCGGGGAAGCTCCGCCCGCCGATTTTGTAGCCGCGCAGAATATTTTATTTTTGGCTTCAAAATATACCAGCATGAATGGGTTAATACTTGTACTGCAACTGTTACTATCCTCCCAAATACTTGTCCTATCTTTAACAAGGACTGAAAATTACCTACTTACATGCCTTGCTGACTATGATGCAGTGGCAGCACAATGCTACACTATTCCTCCCAGAGGCTAGTGTAAGTCCTATGTCAATATTGCCAAGATTAGCTTCCGTAGACATGAGCTTCCCCGTGAAGTTGATATTGGTGGATTGTCCTACCGTGTCCGACCATATCGACCTCTTCCTGGTAAATGTCAGAAATGATGGCATTTTGACCAACCAGCTAAACAATTTGTCACTCCACAGCTCGCTGCCCTCTATGTGCCCAACCTGGTCATGACTGTTCAAATTGCCTTGCTCAGTCACGTATATGTGGAGACTCCCATGTTATATTTTATTGGAGCTGCCCTACCTATAACTTTGAATGTGAGGTAGCAGTCCTGAGATTCAAACTAGGCCACACACTACGGGATGCCAGACAAGAAGCATGACAACGAGGTATTTCTCTTTCTACTTATTCCAGAACTCCCCCACCATCTTTACAAGATGTTTTTGCATCTTTTCCAGTATCTTCCCTATACCCTAACCCATCATATATCTACTCACCCAATCCCCCGGTCAAATTTGTTTTCCAGTCTAAATCCAGATGCTCCAATCTCTACCACTTCCCCGATACCTACCCCTCCTCCTCACTTGTAGCACCAGGCAACCTAGATGTTCCACTCCACCCTCTCCTACTATATCCTCTCCTACACCTTCCTCCTCTTCTGCTCTGCAGATATCTATCTCCTCTTCTCCTCATAAGAGAACCTTTGTTTCTCAGTCCTCTTCATCCAACTCCTCTTCAGAAACCCTTGGAGATATCCAAAACTTCCTAAAGATAACCCAAGGGAATGCTCCGCTCCCTCATCCACCCCCCAATACCTCTGTTTCTACTACATTTAAAGTATTTGCAAGTATCCATCCACCTCCTCCTCAAATTCTCTCCAACCCTCTTCCTCCATCACCCTCACAACAAACCCCACCCTCTCTAATGCTCCCACTTGATTACTCACACAAATCCCCTCTATCACAACAATGTCGTTCTCCAGACCCCTCCCCTGCAGACATTCTTCCTGATAATTCACCACCTTCCTCAGTCCCCCTATTTTCATCCCCTGGATTCTTTTCCTCCTACTTCTCCAACAGCAACCTCTATTCCTTCCCCAGTCACTTATACAATACAATTTACTCAGTTGCTCTACCCCCTTAACCTTTCCCAGTTTACTAATCCCTGCTCTACTTCATTTACTTCCTTCTTTTCCAAGTTGTTACCATACTTTCTTGTAACATTCTAATTCTTGACATCTTACGCCCCCTGCCCCTCTCCCTGGATTCCTTTACTTTTCCAGTAGCCATCTCTGTTTTACTTGAACATTATTCTTATACCTTCTTTAACTCCTCTTTACCCTTTCCTGCACAATACTTTACCATAGTGCTACATGACCTTTGATGTCTAGCACGTGTCTAACTGTTGGTTAGACACTAGGTTCCGCCAGCAGTATCCCATGATCCAGCACAAGGACCTATTACAGAAGGCATCAAGACAAGACTCCAAGGCTCTGGATAATGTCCAGGTTTCACTACAGGATAGCAAAACTGTCATTATCAGGGCTGTGAAAACCCGTAGCTTGGTCCTTCTGCACAGGCACTGGCATCTCCAAATACTCTTGTTGAGAGAGTTCATGATCCCTGCTGCCAGGCCAATCTGTCTGCTGACTTCTTGGTCTGACCGACCGAACAGGTTTTCCTAGCAAGTCCCCAAAATCCTGGATAGTGGTCTTGGTCCAGGAGACCTTTAGAACCAAGGGCTTCGTTTCGTTACATACAGTGAGAGCCACCAGTAAGTTTTCCAAAGACTCAGATAGAATAGCAACATCATACGCAAAGTCAAGGTCTGTAACCTTGATATTGCCCACAATTGACTTTGAACAGTAGCTCTGCCCAGTATCCAGTCCATGCAAAAAGTGTTGGTGCAAGAACACAGCTTTACCTAACTCCTGAACTAACAGGAAAGAAGCTTGACAGGCCCCCACCACACTTTACAGCAATTTCAATAATAGTATACAGACTTGCTATTAGTCCAATAATCCTTGTTGGAATTCCTCTCAAACTCAGGATCTCCCAGATTTATTCCTGATGCACTGTATCGAACCCCTTCTTGAGGTAGATGTCGACTGTAATTAGCCCACGCCCGAACTCACGATGGCGCTCTACAATGACTTGAAGTGCAAGGATACAGTCTATTGTGGACTTACCAGGAGTGAATCCAGATTGCTCCGGCCTCTGATGCCTTAGTAGATGGTCTGATATGTCTCAGAAGGATGTGGGCGAGAATCTTGCCTGTTATACTGAGTAGTATGATGCCTTGTTGATTGCTGCAGCCCCATCGGTCCCCCTTCCCCTTCCAGAGAGGGATGACCACACCCCTCAACAGGTCAGGGGGAACTGTACCAGACCGCCAGATGGCAGCCAGGCCAGCATGAAACCCACATGCCATAGGTTCACCACCAGCCTTTAACCCATTCGTCCCGGGTGTCACATATATGAGACACAGGGAAAAAATAAACAGTGTCGGGCTGCCCGCCAGTGCGATGCTGTCTAGGAGCCGTGCTCCGAGGCAGAAGCGGCGCGCGGCCGGGCGGGCGGACAGACTCCGGGGAAGCTCCGCCCGCCGATTTTGTAGCTGCCCGGATTTTTTAAATTTTGGCTACAGAATGTACCCGGCGCGAGTGGGTTAAGGGGACTGTCCTGGAAAATGGCCACCTTTTCCTACTCATTACATCATAAAAAGATATCCGTTAGAGATAACTGATTGATTCTTTTTGCATGACATAGAGTATAGAATTGCGCTTTGTTTCATATATAATTTTAACCTTGCTCCCCCATAGGGGGGGCACCCACCAAAAAGTCTAAAAAAAATCGTTTTTTTTTTTTTTTCTTCGTCTTCGGTATATCCTAACTATCACAGTTCTTTACTGAATAGTCCCTAAAACATACTTGTGTTAGATCAACCCTAGCCTAAGGCCATGTAAATAGCCGATTTTTGAATTTCCTTTTTTTTTTTGGTTTGGGACTGCTTAACATAGAGAAATATTTTATATATATATATATTTTTTTTCTTTTTAGCATTAAAATATTATATTTTGATTAAGGCAAAAATTTAAAAATTGGCTATTTACATGGCCTTAGGACTCCGAGGCTCTAGTGAAAGCAACAAACTGCATTTGAATCGCACAAAAATTACGAGAGTTAGGATGTACCGAAGGTTAAGGAAAACAACAACGGAGATATGGCGTATTATATTTGGCTCCTTGCCAAAGTTTGTTATCTCAGTTATTTTTCTCTGAATCTAGTGATATTATATATAAAAAAAAATGTTTATTTAGTGTACTTTGCAATGCAATGATTACCAAGTCAATAGGAATTTTCATCATTTTCAATAGGGACGCTATTCTGTAAAGGTATGTAATTTTTTTTTTTTTTTTTTTTTTTGGTTCGTTGTTCATAAAAGTAGATATTTTCGCCTGAAAAGTTTAATAAATGCATTTTACCATAGGGACAACTAATCTAAATCAGATTAAAACCTTTTTTTAATTTTTGTTATTTATTTTTTTTATTTTATTTATTTATTGACTATTATTATTTATTTATTTAATTTTTTTAAAGAAATTGGAAACTGTGGATGGCAACATTAGTACAAAATCATCCTAATTATAAAGTCCTAGCATGAATACAACATGGTGGTTAAATTTTAAGAATTTTAAAAGCATATG
>NC_091573.1:18755195-18757695 GCF_042767895.1 Penaeus vannamei | reverse complement strand
TATTAATATATGCATATATCTTTTATCATTTCAGGCTCCTTAGTAAATCCACTCGACTATCAATGACAAGGAATGCAGTTTGGGCACTCAGTAACCTGTGCCGAGGAAAGAACCCACCACCAGACTTTGCGCGTGTATCCCCATGTCTCCCTGTTCTGTCCCGTCTACTCTTCCATAGTGATGCTGATGTATTAGCGGATGCCTGTTGGGCTCTTAGTTACCTTAGTGATGGGCCCAATGAAAAGATTCAGGCAGTTATCGATGCTGGTGTATGCCGCAGACTTGTGGAACTCTTAATGTAAGTACCTTGTATGTATATTAATGCAGATATTTAGAATGTAAATTTATGCAGGAGATTATATGGTTTGGTTGTTTAGTATTCTAGAAATTAGATATGATTTCATGCATTTGTATAATTACCAAGGATACAGATTATGGAAATAAATTTAAGATTGCATAGGAAGCCAGATCGGGTGAAAAAAGTGCCTTAGATTTTAAAAAAATTTATAAACAATAGTGAAGGAGTGAAAACACACAGGTTTTGTTAACCCACTAACAACGCGTGTCCCACATATGAGACACCTGAAAAAACAAACATTGCGGGGCGTCTCGCCAGTGTGACGTTGTATTAGGGCTCGTGCTCCGATGCAGCAGTGGGCCACGGCCGGCGTGCGTGCAGAGTCGCGGGCCAGCCCCGCACGTTGATTTTGTAGCCGCCCAGAATCTTTTACTTTCGGCTTCAAAATATACCGCCATTAATGTGTTAATGTGCATCACTGAATTCCTTTTAATGTTAACAAGTTATAATGTTTAAAACTTCTACTTTTTAGGTTTAATCAGCACAGTGTTGTTGCAGCGGCCTTGAGAGCAGTAGGAAATATTGTAACTGGAGATGATGTTCAAACACAGGTAAGTTGAATACTTGATATTTGATTTCCATTGCAGTCAAGTCAAATGGAAAAGCAGAATAGTAGAAGCTGAATAAGTGACATAACAGTGAATTCAAGTCTTGACATTGATGGGATTGTATGATGTATACTTGATTCATCATAAAAAAGAAATACATAACTGAATATAATTTTATTATAGGCAAGTTTTTGTACACGTGCACATGCACACACACCCTCCCCACACACATCTACATCTACATTTACACGTACATGTACATACACACGCACACGCACGCACACGCACGCACATATACACGTACACACACATGTACACATACACACACATGTACACAGATGTCCACACAAATACATACATATACACACACACACACATACATCTACACGTACACACACACACATACTCATGTACACATACACATGTACACATGCACACATGTACACAGATGCCCTCACACACACACACACACACACACACACACACACACACACACACACACACACACACACACACACACATACGCATGCACATACATACGCACACACATACATACGCACATACATACATACGCACACATACATACGCACACATACATACGCACACATGCACATATACATGCGCACACACATACATACGCACACACATACGCACACATACATACGCACACACATACATATGCACACACATACACACACACACACACACACACACACACACACACACACACACACACACACACACACACACACACACACACACACACACACACACACACACACACACACACACGCATATACACACATACTTACACATATACATACATACAGACATGCATACATACATACAGACATGCATACATGCATACATACATACACGCACAAGTGTAGAGGAGATCGATGGATTGCTCAAGTAAGGGCAGATCAGATTTTCTACAAGTCCATGAAATGCCCAATCATTCTTGTCAGGCACAAGGATACGAGACCGAGACCCTGCATTGACTATAGGCAGCTTAATAAAGCCAACAAGTTTAACTATTTCCCTTTGCCCCGTATTGAGGAAATTGTGTATGAATGCGTGGGTGCACACGTTTTCTCAATACTTGACCTTCGATCTGGTTATCATCAAGTACCCATAGAAGAGGGCAGCATAGAGAAAACAACCTGCGTGACACATCAAGGCCATGGCTCATGATGCCATTTGGACTCTCTGGAGCACCAGCTATGTTCCAGAGTATGATGATTAGAGTCCTAGCAGGACTATTGGATGACGGATTGGATGATGTGGCCGTTTACATAAATCGCTTCAAGATCACCTACAAGGACTGGAATCAGTGCTGAAGCGATTGATTGATGCCCAACTACAAATCCCATCGCTGCCACCATTTGTCACCACTCCACTATTTCCTTGTAACTTCGTAATTACTTAATTAATTAAGGTGGAGCAGTTACTTCTTGATAGGACTTTGAACACGTTAGTGATACTTTCCTTCTGTCTATACTTTAGACTTCTTTTTAGTTCTAGAATATATCAAAGACTCTTGGAATAAACACTCGTGGTGGAATGGATAACGAAACAGTTATTTCCCACCACT
>NC_091573.1:18680195-18682695 GCF_042767895.1 Penaeus vannamei | reverse complement strand
TTGTTTTTCCCAGTGAAAATAAGTGTTTTAGTTTATGAAGAAGTAATGCAGAATAGATGCATGATCATGTGCCAACTTATAAAAACAGTGTATGCACAACACTTTGCATGTAATTGTTTCAGATCTTATCTATTGAGAAACATTTTTTATTTACATATCAATATTGTATTACAATTACTTTAGCTGAATGATCACTATAAGTAAAAACTATACATAATGGTATGGCAGTGGCTTACCCTAGTTCCTACATAAGTTCGGACTAAAATGCAAGGATTTGATAAAAAAGGAGTAGCATTAGATGGGAGTGAATGAATATATTTAGTTTGATTTTTTTTTTTTTTTTTATTACTGTAGTTAGGGCTGTCAAGGAAATGTTAGTTTTTTTCTAATTTCAGACTATTTATTTGTCAATGTTTGATACTTATTTTTTTTTTATATAAATGTTCCTTGACCAAATGGTTCCAATGGGTTTTGTGTTTCCTCATGATTTGGGTGTGTTGGATAAATATTTTTGGTGAAAGATACACCATCAGTGTGTTTCATGATAGTGATGCACACTTTGTGTCACTTGTCATGTCACAAAGATGACTTGGTTGTTGCTTGATCAAAGATAATTTTACCAACATTACCTGTGACATGGACAAGTGGTTGAATGAGTAAGGTAGGATTACCCAAAGGGAAACTATATAATTTCTCAAAGAAATGTTAAAAAGTACCTTAGGCAGCTCTTTTACCTGCTCATCTTTGTTGGTCATGTCATATGGCAAGTTTGCCAGATGTGATTAGAACCAAAAATGTAGTTAACTGGTAGTCATTCAATAGGCTGAATTTTGAAACTTGACTTTACTTTTATACCATTTTTTTAAGTTGCATTAATTAATGTTTAGATTTCTGATCAGTTATAAGTTTGAAATACAAAACACATTACAAAAATCAAACAGGGAGCTGAAGAGAAGTCAAATTTTATTATTGAGCCCATTGCTCTAGATCTGTAATAGCTCAAGTTTGCCATTATTTTGATATGTGATCAAGTTTTAGTTGGCCATTTTGTTTATTTTTGAAGAAAGGCTGTGTTGGCACCAGAGTTGGCCATTTTGTGTGCTCGTTGTAGAGTGCATATGAGTTTTGATTGCTTTAATTGAGATATTGAGTGGATGTTTGTTTGTGTTTGTATAATTGTGTAAATGAGTTTTGTAATAGTTTGTCGTACTGACTTCAATACACCTTAAATACAGACTTACATGGTTTATATTTACTATAATAGGAGATGATTCTAAGATATCTGAAGTAACATTTATGCCATGTTTAGAATACATAATACTAATAGCCCAGATTGATTGTAAAAGTCAAGTTACTCATAAAGCAGCTTTTGAATCTATCAAAGGCCACATGCCACAGGATTAGAATTATGTTTTTTAACATGTTGTTACATCTTGAATTCATATGTGAGACCCGTGTTTTGCTGAACATAACCAAGAGTGATGTGCTTCCTCTGCCTCAGTTTTGAAAATATGTGAAATTTAACCACTGGGGCAGTGTTAATAGTGTGCCGCATGAGTTAATGCTGGTGACATTTACTTGTGGACTCTGGTGACATGAAAAAGTGGACACTAGTGACATTAAAGTTGGACACTGGTGACATTTAAGTGTGGACACTAGTGACCTATACAAGTGGACACGGATGATGTACGGTAGTAGACACTAGTGACTGACTTTTCCCAAGGGAATAACTGTATGTGCTGTGAGTGTACAAGTGACCACTTGTAATACTATGATTTCTGTCCAGGTGAAGTGTGATAAGCCACTAAGTGTGCAGAAGTGAACATTGTGAGGTGACTAATGCCCAAATGAATCTTTGTATGAGTGTATTGTATACACTTTCTCATTTGTATTTCTGTATGATGTACATCTATCAGGAGAGATTTCTTCATAGTTGTAAAGTGTGGTAGGAATTTCTACGGAAGTGTATTGTATACCTTACAGCATGTGTGTAAGAAAACAGATGAGTTCTTTTGTATTTATGAGGTCAAAATGCCTTTTTTTGTGAGCATGTCTGTAAGACTTTATTTCCAAGTTGACCAAGTGCTTTCTCTGTAAGTAATGAACCACTGGTGAGTTGTCCTGCTAGCGACAGAGTGGTTGCTGCTGCATTTGGCTTTGGAATTAAGATGGCTGAAGTAAATTAAGTGAAGCCCTACCATATCTTGCTCTAGGTTTTGTATGAAAAAAAGTACTGTATGAAATCTATAGTAAAGGCAACCTTTGGTTTGTTATCTTCTGCACTCTAAGTATTTTACTTCTGCTCATCTTGAACTTAGCCATTTTCAGTGAGGCATATATATTGCAATTGTAGCAGTATATGATGCCCATGTGATAGTGAAGGTAGTGATAGTGTTTATGATAGTGAGGGTAGTGATAGTGTCAGTGATGCTACTGTATTACTCTGTATGAATGTGGCAATTGAGTAAATGTTGAGTATGAGTAAATGATGCTCCCTGAC
>NC_091573.1:18626936-18629879 GCF_042767895.1 Penaeus vannamei | reverse complement strand
ACTTCGAGCAGGATGACCCTCCTCCCTAAGCGGTGGTTCATCATCTGCAGTCACCAAGAAATCTGTGAGCATGGTGGAGAGCAAGGTCATGGATAATCGCCGAATCTCAATGCGATGCATTGCTTTCCAACTGGGAATCAGTAATAAATCCACTGTTGCCTTCTTGCACAATCACATCAACCTTTCCAAGACATATCCTCAATGGGACCCAAGAATACTGATGCCCAAACAGGACTGAATAATCACTTCAGTGGAGATGTTGACCCTCATGAGAGCGGATCTGGAGAGATTCATGGCCCAAATTGTAACTCAGGTGAAACATAGGTTCCTTACTTCGATTCGGTAACAAAAGCCGAATCTAAGCATTGGAAACATCCCTCCTCTCCAATGCCATAAAAATTTGTCATGGCGACAGTGTTCTAGGACCCTGAAGGAATCCTCCTCGTGGACTTCTTTGATCACGGTTGCACCATTAATAGATCAAACTATGTTGATCCACTGGTGAAACTTCGAGAGGTTCTGCTTGAGAAATGCCTAGAGAAAGTGACCCATGTTTTCTTGCAGGACAATGCACCTGCACACAAGAACCCGGTGACTATGAACAAAGTGGTGTCCTGCCGCTTCGAATTGTTGCCCCATCCCCTCACTTACCCTAATCTAGCACCCTCTGACCTTTACCTATACATGAAGCACCCGCGGGTAATCTCCTTCACTGATGATAAGGATACTAAGAAGGCATGGAGGTTTTGTAGGGATTCAACCCACCATTCTTCCGTAACAGAAATTCGTAGTTGAAGATGAGACTGGAGAAGTGAATCATGGTCAAAGGTGATTACATTGAAAAATAAAAATATTTGAGTAAACCTTTGCTCTATGTTTACTCATTAGTTAAAATGAGACCTTATTGAATATCCTTGTTTGTTGGATGACCTCCTCATACGAGTTTGGTGAGAGTGATTTTTTATAAATTGCAAATGTTGCTTTCTGTTCGAGATATGTATTTGTTGCTTGATAGCAGCCTTCAGCTGAGGTATACATATGCTGATTACCCATAGACAAGTTATATTGCACGCTGCTCGATTTGCCTCCTCATTACCGATGACATCTTTTTAGCTAGGGATCTAACTTGGTGAGACCTGTGAAGTAGTTGTAATGTAGCAATAATGTTAGTAATGATTTAAATTTCTAAAGCTCTGAGAGTTTGATTTATGGACATAGAATCAGTGTAGATGATGATTCCTTGTTGTCGATAAGGGAAAAGTGATTGCATTATCGATTCCAAAGAGTTATGTTTGTAAAGTGGATCATTTGTTGGAGTTTCCATGCATCTATGTACTGCTGAACGGGAGTGATCACTGTCAGATCTACCAATCCGTCGGTAAACATAACTAAGTCATTGATGACAGGAGCTATTCAGAGAAATTTTCT
This sequence comes from Penaeus vannamei, assembly GCF_042767895.1. Classification (NCBI taxonomy): domain Eukaryota; kingdom Metazoa; phylum Arthropoda; class Malacostraca; order Decapoda; family Penaeidae; genus Penaeus; species Penaeus vannamei. The sequence goes on along the minus strand of NC_091573.1, from coordinate 18,628,451 downwards.
TGTTGGCAAGAGCTTTCCCATGGTCATACTGCTGGGATCATGGTGATGTGGAGCGGTAGACTGGACTTGTGCTGTCTGCTTCCATACAGGAAATTTGGTATCCAATCCCTCCAGCTGCTATTGCTCTTATTGCTTTCATGTGCAACCACTTCAATAGATGTTTTGGTATCAGCCATGTTAGATGTGGAAATATACTGTTTTTGAATGTCTACGTCTCTATTGGAGGCGATACCTTTTGCCACGTATGAGGTTTGGGCATAAAACGTACAGATCTTGAATCCCACTCCAAGTAGGACATGGATCCTGGGGTAGGTCCTATATTTTAACACATCTTAATTGCTGAGCCGAGTGAGGGCTTGTGGTAAAGATATGCCCAAGGCACTTTGCTATCAATCCAGGGAATTTTCTGTCCTTGAAATGCTGGTCGTTTATAAGGTTTACTAATGGAGAAGTAGAATGTTGACATGGAAAGGTTGAGCTTAAGACCAAAGCTTTTGCATCTATCAGCTACGTGGGTTAAAGAGCGCTGGGCAAGGACTAAACAAAAGTATTCAGTTGCTACTAGCTATAGATTGTCTGCACAACTGTATACTTTGGTGCAGCTGTACAATAGTAATTTGTTTCGATAGTAGATTGATAAGGTTTGAGCAAAGTATACCTCCTTGTGGAGTACCTTTTTCAAATAAGATGGTTCCTGAAGTTTGACCCTGGAAGCAGACAGAAGTTATACGGCTGTTTAAGTAGTCTTAAATCCAGGCCTTCTTTTGACACCCTTCTCTCCAACAATGGCAATGGTGGGAGAACGGTTGGCCAACCTGAAGACCTTATAAGGATCCAACAAAACCAGTATTGCTTTTTTTTTAACCAAGTGCAGATCTAAGAGAAGCAATGTCTGAGGTATCATTTTGGATGTAGATGAGGTAGTAGATCTCATACTTGAGGCGAATGAGAAAGATTCCTTCCTGTGTTTTGCCTGTGCAGCTTAAGAGAAAGATCAGTATGAAGGACTAGGGATCTGATGTTTTAGGGCTCCCAGGTCTTGAGAAGCTTGCCTGTTTAAGGAGATATATTCTTAATGTGTAAGAGTCTTCAGGTGCCTTGATTCCCTATAGGCGATAGTATTCCATAAGTAAACCCATCCTGCCCTGGGGCTTTTGATTCTTGAATAGTGATGAATTTAATTTCGAGTAAATAATTGAAGTAGCAGTACCATGTCAGGTGCTTCACTGTTATATGGGTTTAGATTCTGTGAGGTGGAACTGAGTTATCATTCGATTAGCCTCAACTAAGGGTTCTGTATGAGTGGTTCTGGAGAGCAAAGGCATCCTCTTGCCTTTTGGAGTTGTGCCTTGCTTCACTTTTGGAAGGGATGAGTATGAAACTGTATTATTCCTACCATCTATGGTACTTGAGGGATCAAGGAGAGGAAGTTGCTGGTACTGGAAGTGTCTAAAGATGTATATGGTGTAATTTTAGACATACCAGGCCCGGAGCATGATGTAAAAATGGTTGCAA
>NC_091573.1:18558553-18566053 GCF_042767895.1 Penaeus vannamei | reverse complement strand
GCCTTCTTGAGGTCGATGTAGGCTGCAAGCAGCCCACGCCCGAACTCACGACGGCGCTCTAAAATGACTCGAAGCGCGAGGATACGGTCTATTGTGGACTTACCAGGAGTGAATCCGGATTGCTCCAGTCTCTGGTGCCTCAGTAGATGGTCTCTGATACGTCTCAGAAGGATGTGGGCGAGAACCTTGCCTGGTACACTGAGCAGTGTGATGCCTTGGTGATTGCTGCAGTCCCAACGGTCCCCCTTCCCCTTCCAGAGAGGGATGACCACACCCCTCAACAGGTCAGGAGGAACGGAACCGGACTGCCAGATGGCAGCCAGGACAGCATGTAACCCCCGTGCCATAGGTTCACCACCAGCCTTTAACAGTTCAGCTGGTATGCCGCAGATACCAGCTGCTTTACCACTCTTCAGCTTGGAAATCGCCCCCCTAACTTCAGTTAGGGAAGGAGGGTCCTCACTGATAGGTGGATTCGGCAGCGGGATCTCGATACTACCCGCATCCAAGTTAACTGTTGGTGGGTCAACCTGGTACAGCTGCTCAAAATACTCAGCCCAACGTCCCCGCACCGCAACAGGATCTGAAACGATCTGACCACTTACTGAGCGAACTGCTGTCACCTGTGAAGAGGCTTGCAGTTCAGCTTTCTCAGGGCTTGGTATGCAGGACGAAGGTCATTTACTAAGAAATGGCCTTCTACCTCCTCTGCAAGACTCCTAATAAACTGTTCCTTGTCCCTTCTTAACAGGGACCGAGTTCTGCGCACATGAGAACGGTGCAATTCCCGATCCCCTGTCAGACGAGCCGCACGACATGCATCTGTGGCTTCCAGTGTCTCCCGTGAGATGGAATTCTGTACTGCTCTCGGGCGTACACCAATCGTATCTTGAGCTGCATCAAGCGTTTCACGCTTAAAGGTATCCCACAGAAGAACAGGGTCTGTCAGACTGCCAAGCACTGCGAAACGATCAGAGATTGCCTCAGCAAACCCGCGGGCACACTCACCCTCCCTCAGCCTGTCCAAATGAAACACCCTAGGGTGATCATTTGACCGCTGGGGGGTTTTGAAGTGGACCCGGAGGGTAGCCACAACCAATCTATGGTCAGTACCACAGAACTCAGCACTCCTGTACACCCTGCAATTCTGAAGGATCCTCCAACGAGTGCTAACAAGTATGTGGTCGATCTCCTTGGCTGCGTTACCTGCATCACTGTACCATGTCCAGCGATGTGGGTCTGGGCGCTGGTACCAGGAGCCAGAAATCCTCAATTTCTGGGACCTAGCAAAGTCCCGGAAAAGGAGGCTATTCTCGCTACCGGCATCAGCTCCTGAACCATGGGGACCGACAGACATCTCATAGCCAGCTCGATCACAGCCAGATACCGCATTGAAGTCGCCCAGAACAATGCGAATATCTCGTCGAGGACATCTGTCTGCCACAGATGTAAGTTTGGCATAGAACATCTCTTTCACGTCAAGTTTACAAACATCGGTAGGAGCGTACACAGCAATAAGAGACATGAAGCCAAAAGAAAGCTTCAATCTCAATACCATTATACGCTCATCAACAGGAGTAACCTCTACTACCGAGGGCTGGAGTCTGCTGGAGATGGCAATGGCTACTCCCTGGAGATGGTGGCCATCGCTGCAGCCCGACCAGTAATAGGTGTAGCCACCTACACAGGTCATGCCGCTGCCAGGCCTCCTCACCTCCGAGAGAGCAGCCACCTCAACTCTCAGCCTCCCCAGTTCCCCCGACAGTAGAGGCAACCGATCATCCTGACGCAGAGAACGGACGTTCCAAGCCCCCACCCTAACTTCCCGCCTGAGGTTCAGCCTCTGGCAGTCGCTCCGGGTGGATGCCACCTCTGCCACCCCCACCGACGCTGCCCCATATAAAAGGGGGTGGCAGGCTGCGTGCCCCATCATCCACCTGTGGGGTTCCCGAGGGCTTTCCCCCACAAGCTTCACCCTGGGCTGGCGGCCACCAGAGCGTAGGCGAGACGGGTAGTTCCCGTTCCCAGCCTGCGCTCCAGCAGTCGCCCTCCCAGCAGGGCCCACAGTCCGCCTCACTAGCTGGGTGGGAGGGACTTTTCCCCTCCTCCCAGCCTCTCCATTTATAGTTTGCACTGCCGATTGGTTTATATCTGGGGGGAGGAGGACTGGCAAGGCCCACCTCCCCCGAGCCTCCCATTAACCCCAGGGGGCTAGGGGGCAGGAGTTGGTACAGGGCCAGGGCGTGTCCACACGCCGGTGGGCCATGGCCCTGAACCTCTGGGGCCTCCTGCTGCTCCGAGATCCCCCTCAGTTTAGCCTGGAACCGCAAGGTACCCAGTTTCCATGGGCGGCCACGCGGAGGCACTGCAGGGAGTCTCGATGATGGAGAGGCTATGCACTGGCAGGGGGAGGCTTATGCAGAGCTGCTCCCTTTTTCGCACGAGGCTAGCCAGCGGTGGCAGCTGTAAGTGAGAAGGCATGCACAAGCTCTTAACACTAACTAGACTACCACTCCATCGCTTCACACCACCCTGCGCATGAAGCATCCACCCATATATATATATATATATATATATATATATATATATATATATATATATATATATACATATATATATAATATATATACACATATATGGTAGAAAAACCCACAAAACACAAACTAGCTTTATTGAAGTAAGTGTGACAGCAGTTTCGGAATCGTCCTTGATTCCATCTTGTAAAAGACCCCATAGGATCTAAAGGCAACAGGTAAAAACATGCCACTGCATATGTGTGGTCACAAAATTACCAAAACCTACTTCAGGAAATTTTAATGAGCCTGGAAGAAGAGCTAAAACTTTCGGAAAGCAATACAAAAGTCATTCTTGTAACAGGGAGTCGAAGATAGTACTTATGCTAGTTTTAGTGTGATGCCTTGCTTACAGCTACAGCACTTGGGCTAGAGTGAGACACATATATTGGCAAAGGCAAATTACAGTTATATTGGAATATAACACTGCCTCATTTACTTGTTTACGACTGGTTCATGTACACAAACTAGCAATATAATTGAGCAAAACACAAATTGTAAGGTTATACTAATTGTTCTAAGGCTGAAAAATGTCATTTATGGTTCGCCGTAACTCGCTAGGGCTTCTCTCCCACTGCCTTATTCTATGGCACTAACTAGTACTAATATGGCGGGTCCCTTGTTCTGTGTATGGGTCTTAGGAACACTCGGCCGTAAGCTAGGCGCCTTAAGGAGATATTTTGCCGTAACGCGTTTGAGTACCAGGCCCCAGATTGTCAGTGTCATCCACAGGGAAACGACCTAGGTGCCTGTATAGCCTGAGTTAGCGGTCACGGATTGTGCAACTGTCCTATGCCGGTCTCACAGTGTAGGTTGAACACATGGTCCTGACAAATGTATCCCATGATCTGGCATAAGGACTTGTTACAAAAGATATCTAGACGCGACTCCTGTGCTGTAGATAGTTTCCAGGTTTCTCTTTCATAAAGCAAAAACTGGCAGTGTCAAGGCCTTGAAGACAGGTAGCTTAGTCCTGCACAGTAACCGGCATTTCCAAACACTCTTGTTGATTGAGTTCATGACACCTGCTGCCATGCCAATCTGTCTACTGACTTCCTGGTCTGAGAGCCCAGAGACATTGAATACATTACCAAGTTATGTAAAGCTCTCACTGTAATTTTGACATAATCTCTGCAAGAATGGATCGACTGAAGAGGTTTCCCTAACAGGCCCCCTAAATCCTGGATCTTGGTCCATGAGACCTCTAAACCCAAGGGCTTTGTTGAATGTATTAAGATTCCCGAGACTTTTAAAGCGTTCTAAGCAGGGAAAGTTCTTGCCTGAAATTTCAAGTGTTTTTCTTGCTAACTCAAGCATTTTGCTTGCTTTCTCAAACGACCTCCGTAGATGGCTTGACTTGCGCTTGCTAAGTCTAGCGGTGTACCGTCACCATGGCAATGGCGTCGGTCGCGTACTGTACTAGTCATGATCCTTGCGAATAGGGCGTTGGCCAGGAACTCCGCTTAATATCTCATGAGATAAAAAAAGAATTTCACGGTGTGTCTGTGTCATTGTTTTAGAGGCACTTTATATGAATATAGGAGAAAATGTAGTGCTTTGTTAAGATGTTTGGGTAGATTTATTTACTTCTCTGCCATCTTGATGCGGCGCTAGCTTGTCAGTTGTTTTGAATTGCGCGCTCAAACTGTTACCAACTGCAGGTGAAATAAACTCCACCCTCGACTTGTGCATGTTATCTCTTTCCGAGATTGTTGGTGGGAATATTGCTTTTAAAACCAAAGTATGTATATTTCGTGTGTTATTTTGATATTTCTATGCTCATCAAGGACTGTTATGATTTGGACTTTATAAAGACATTTTCACATGTCTGGCATCACTGAAGATGGCCTGCCTGCCTTGGGAAGCATTTTAAGCAGGGAACGGCACAGTGCTTGGCAAGAATTCTTGCCAAGCGCTCCCCTGCTTAAAACGCTTTTAAGGCGTTTTAAGCAGGGAAAGTTCTTGCCTGAAATCTCGTGCGTTTTTCTTGCTAACTCAAGCATTTCGCTTGCTTTCTCAAGCGACCTTCGTAGATGGCTAGGCATGCGCTTGCTAAGACAAAGGGTGTACCGTCACCATGGCAATGGCGTCGGTCGCGTACCGTACTGGTAACGATCCTTCGAATGCGGGCTTTGGCCAGGAACTCCGCTTAATATCTTATCAGATAAATATTTTTTTCATGGTATCTGATATTGTAATTTTCTTAAAATCATATTCAAAGAAATTGAAATTAACTGAAAACGAAAGGAGATAATGGAGATTATGGGAATAAAAAGTGTTTTACTTATAAATAATAAATTATTATAAGACGAGCAATTTACCTCTTATTGTTAAACTCCTTGTCTCGTCTAAATCGAGAATATATCTGCTATTCTATGAAATAAAGACTATTTCAAGGGAAAAAAAGTCTGAGAAATTCTAGCAACATTCTTCTGTTGATATTGTATTCGATGATTTGTTATATTTAACTTCATAAAATCGGATATATGGGAATGGGTAGGCCTATATTTTAATTCTGGGATTTCATTTGTTTTGATAACACGTCAGAATGAAAGGGCTGTCAATCGGAAGTGTGTGTCATTGTTTTAGAGGCACTTTATATGAATATAGGAGAAAACATTGTGCTTTGTTAAGATGTTTGGGTAGATTTACTAACTTGTCAGTTGTTTTGAATTGCGCGCTCAAAACTGCTACCAACCGCCGGTGAAATAAACTGCACCCTCGACTTGTGCATAAGTTATCTCTTTCCGAGATTGTTGGTGGGAATATTGCTTTTAAAACCCAAGTATGTATATTTTGTGTGTTATTATGATGTTTCTATGCTCATCAAGGACAGTTATGATTTGTACTTAATAAAAAGACACTTCCACGTGTCTGGCATCACTGAACAGGGCCTGCGTGCCTTGGAAAGCGTTTTAAGCAGGGAACGGTACAGCGCTTGGCCTATCGGTAAGAATTCTTGCCCAAGCGCTCCCCTGCTTAAAGCGCTTTATTAGAATAGCAACATTGTCACATTGCTTCACTCCTGAGTTATGAGGAAAGAAGCTCGACAGGCCCCCACCACACTTTACAGCTCTTTCAGTACCAAAATATAGGCTAGTTATAAATCCAATAACCCTTGGAATTCCCTTTCTTTCTTGAGGTCGATATACATACATACATACATACATATATATATATATATATATATATATATATATATATATATGTATATATAAAGTTAAAAGTAACGAGGCGGTAAACGTGTCAAAAAGTCAAGCAGAACTTGTAAAATGGATCAATTTCCAAAATAACGAGGCGTAAGCCAAAAGTGTAATTCCATTTCATTAGGAATCTTGCATATTTCTGTTAAAAAGTTTCTTTATGCCATGAACCGGACACAGTGTTGTATTTACAAACTCAACTGATTAGCATTTACGCACACACACATATATACAAACCCACACACACACGGTGTATGCTATATATGTATATGTATATATATATATATATATATATATATATATATATATATATACACACACACACACACACACACACACACACACACACACACACACACACATATATATATATATATATATATATATATATATATATATATATATATATATATATGGTAATTTTTCTATATTACGTCCGCATAACCGATATCGACGATGTTGGTATCGTTGGATTCCTCTCACTCTATACAATGCAAATATGTAGGTTTTATTGCGCGGAAACCCCCCCGTTAGCGACAAACTTGGCCCCGATAGCATGGGAGGGTATGAAAGGTTTCAGGGAAAATGCGGGGTTAAATAACACAAATAATATAACACACTATGAAAATATCCATGGTTATTCACATGACTTTCCACTGCGATCTCCTCTGGGGGGGGGGGCTGCCGCCCCCAACCCCCGCCGAGGAAACAAAACCTCCACCACGTATTCCCAGCAGGCTAGAGCGTTACACAATCATCGTCGATGTCGGAGCGGTGGGCGTAATACAATTACCTCGTAAGATTCCCACTGAATCAGCATATTAACCTTGGCATAGTCAGCATTGTATATAGAGACGATTGTAGTATAATCAGGATGAACAGGGTGGCCCGCCCTCGTAGGCGGGTTTTGCGCCTCTTTCGATGTTACACCGATGGCCTTAAGGTCGAGTTTCCCGTCCTCTGGAACAACGACATCCGTATTCCTAACCGAAATAACCGTCGCGTTCAGTTCTTCTGAGTGGAGGGTGCTCGTACTCGGAGACGGATTTCCTGCGCGAAATAGCAACCAGCCAGGAAGAAACGGCAGAGATGTGGGTAATTTCCTATATTACCTCCGTCGCTCCGATATCGATGATTTTGGTATCGTTGGATTCTTCTCACTGTCTACATTACAACCTACCTCCTTCACTTTCTGCGGCAAAGGAGCACCCTCCCTACTATTAGCGACATCTATCAATCAGGTTAGTACCTTAAAAATCCTAGATTATTGTAGGTTATCGGCTCCGCATCTAGTTCGTGTGCGCTCTATCCTGCCATGAATACGTGATGATTTTGTTTCCTCGGCGGGGGTTGGGGGACGGCACCCCCCCCCCCAGGGGAAAGTCATGTGAATAACCAAGATTATTTTCACTGTGGGCTTATATTATTAGGGTAATTTTATATATTACCTCCGCCGCTCCGACATCGTCGTCCCCGCTATTGTCGCTAACGGAGGGTTTCCGCGCAATGAAACCTACATATTTGCATTGTATAGAGTGAGAGGAACCCAACGATATCAAAATCGTCGATATCGATTATCTATATCTTTAAATACATATACATACATATATATATATATATATATATATATATATATATATATATATTATAGATATATGTAGGTACATATAAACATAAATATATGCATATATGTAGAGGGCAAATTTTTCATTTACGAAATTATC
>NC_091573.1:18542982-18558053 GCF_042767895.1 Penaeus vannamei | reverse complement strand
CACATAGACACACACACACATACACACACACGCACGCACGCACGCACGCACGCACGCACGCACACACACACACACACACACACACACACACACACACACACACACACACACACACACACACACACACACACACACACACACTGTCTCTCTCTCTCTCTCTCTCCTTTCTCTCTCTCTCTCTTTCCCTATTTCTCTCTCTCTCTCACTTTCCCTATTTCTCTCTCTCTCTCTCTCTTTCCCTATTTCTCTCTCTCTCTCTCACTCTCTCTATCTCTCCTTTCTATCTCTCTCTCTCTCTTTCTCTCCTCTCTCTCTCTCTCTTAATATATGAAGATAAACATATGAATACATTTATATATGCATACTAACATATTTGTTCTACATGTATGTGTGTATGTACACACACACATAGACACACACAAACACATACACACACACGCACGCACGCACGCACACACACACACACACACACACACACACACACACACACACACACACATATATATATATATATATATATATATATATATATATATAATGTATATATATATATATATATATATATATATATATATATATATATATATATATATATATAAGCTTGTTGACATGATAATGAATGCGCAACAAAAAAAAAACATGATAACGGAGAGGAAGAGAAATCGGATGACCCCCTTCAAAAAATTTAAAGATACAATTGCCAAGAAAGACCGAAATAGAAGAACTGTGTAAGATGGTCCTAAGTGCCTACGTGACAATTAATCGGCTGAGCGATCGTGTCTCTACACTAGAGGAACAAGTGACTCATGGAAAACGGAACCCCGCCACTACTAGCCCAGTAATACCCGAGTTCCCCCTTCGAACGCCCGAGAAAACGAACCTGCGTGACGTTAAGACTGCGGATCTCGCGGAGGACTGCTCCATCAGGACCATCCATGGAGCGACCATGGACCTTACGCGGTGACGGATTAACGAAAAATTGGAATGGACTAAATTATAGGAATGGAGCTCGAATAACGGAATCACAATAATGTCAACCCAACTAAACAGATAAAAACCAGTCGGGTGTCAAGTATATTTGCAAATGCTGGGAGGAAGGGAATTGCTCCTCCCACTGCGGGCTGTGGGAGGGCGACTGACGGGACGCAGGACGGGAGCGAGAACTACTCGTCCCACCCGCATTCCGGCAATCGCCAGCCTGGAGTGAAACTTATGGGGAAAAGCCTTCGGGACCCCCTAGGCAGATGAAGGGTCCCACAGCCTACCGCCCCCTTTTATATTGATGGCTAGCCTTACATGACATGTCGCATAAAAACGCACACAAACGAAAGGTAGACCTGAACCTCGATCTTCTTAACCATGGCCCTATTGATATGAAAGCATATCAGTATTAAAGCTTAAACTTTATATTGCTATCTATGGTAGTAGTGTAGATATTTATTATATTTCTGTTGCTAGAGCAGGACGATCTAGTAAAAACGTTCATATTTGTGTGTGTTTGTTTATATATATGTATATACATATACATACATGCATGCATGTATATATATAAATATATATATACATATATATATATATATATATATATATATATATATATATATATATATATATATATGCATGTATGTATACATGTTTAAATATACATATGTGTATACTGTATATATATATATGTATACATGTACACATTGCTGTATACATATATATATATATATATATATATATATATATATATATATATATATATATATATATATATATATAATGTACACACACGCGCACGCTCGTAAATACATTTAAACTAGTACTTAGTGCAATTATATCCTCATTGACATTATCAACGTTACTAATATTGCACCATACAGTGTAGCATCAAATTTGAACTTCCTATTTTCTTCCAGTTTTAAAACAATCAAAGGTGCTCCGCGCACTCATCAGCCAGGTTCAGTTGTTTATATATGATTCCACCCCCATGAATAGGGGCGGAGTCAGAGGACACAGTTATTGATGCTGGAAAGTCATGGTATTACAGTTGTTGACGCCGGAAAAAAGGCTTAACGTCAACATTTGAAAACATGGAGTTGAGTTGCCATTAACTTTTATTCTTCTTAATAACGATGCAAGTTGCGACATTTTCATGTCAAAGATGTTTGTGGAATTTCATCAATATGTATTCTAATAGGTTGTGGGATATTCAAACTGTAGATACAACAGTAAAAAAAAAAAAAAAAATCCCGTTCAGAATTCTAGAGTTTGTAGACACAGAAAAGGCAGCATTATTTCCAGGTTGGGAAAACATTCCCATATTTTATTTCTTATTTATTTATTTTCTTATATCTTTTTGTTTGGGGGGGAGGGTTGTTACCTTGTTATTTTTTCTACAATTTTTAAAGGTTATTTGAAGCCAGTTATATATCTCACTTGTACTGACACAGATGTAATTGTCTTTATGATTTAATGCTACCTTGTATCAGGGTTACCTCTTGTTACCGCAAATTATGCGAATGGGATACTATAGCCATAATTTCGGCACTGACTGGAGTTAGTAATAAATGATTGCCTGTATATCATGATGTAAGAATTTATATAGAGTTGTAATACAAGTAATACAGACGTAAAATTTAACTGAAGTGCATCATCACATTCGCATGGTATGTACTAATAGTATATGTGCATTTTTTTCTGGAGTAAAGGTCTTGTTATCAACATAACCGTATATGAAATTCATTGTGGCCGACTGCCAATTATTACACAAATACCAATTAGTGAATACAATAGTTATATATGACACTTGACATTCCGATAGACGGGTTTGACACCATCTTTCCCGAAACATTGACTATGAATATGGCTACAAATTGTAATCAAGCCAGCATGAAACATACCACGCTACTCCCGGAGAAGCCACCAGGGAAGGGGTTTGCCTGAGCAGTGTGGGAGCATGGCACCATTCCTTTGGGAAGGAGCCCGCTCCAGCATTTTGATACGGTTGTAAGAGTGTATTAACATAAAATTATTTGTAACATATTTTATTTCTGTTTTATTTAATACGCCACCCTTCTGTACAGTCATTTAAGGCATGTGGCATTTACTGGAATTACTTGCACCTATCCCCACCGGCACAGTCTGTGAGCCTTAGGCGCAGTCTCCCCGCCCCTGTCAGCTACCCATAGAACAACTTTCCAATACATACTAGATTATTCGTACATATACTGGTTTATTTAGTATTTACAGAAACATTATAATTATTATGAATGCATTCATAAATAAAAGGAAATCCCATTCAAACCGCATGTATTATGCGAATGTAAACAAACGCAGAGCCGCTCCTACTGTGATGCTGTCCACTGAAAACAGGGTGTACCTGGGCCATTGCAGGTTTAATTTGCAGGACCGGTGCTAAACCAACCATGCCACACGACCAGGGTGTACCTGGTATAAGTGCCGGTAGCGATTTATACTCACACACACATATATATAAAACACTCATATAAATATGCCTGTATATATATAACATATATATATCCATATCACTGAGCTCCATATCCCACGGTTCTAGGCTTTCCAATGACTCCCGGACCTCTCAACTAATTTCAGCCTTACCACACCCTACCCCTCTCCTTCCTTTTCCCTTCCCTTATCCAACCGCCCCCCCTCTTCTTCATCTATGTACTGATTTAAGGGGATCGATTGTTTTTGTTCTTGTTTTTCAATTTTTCTTGCCGAATTTGATGAAACTGACCCTTTTATATAGACCCTAGCCTAACCTCTGGCATTTTTTTTCGAAATCGCCAGAACAGTTTTTGAGTTATAGTAAACAAACAAAAAAAAAAAAAAAAATCACCGAAAAAAATTGTCAATTTCTAAATTAATAATAATAATAATAATAATAATAAATAAATAAATAAATAATCACAAAAAAATGCACACTCAATCTGATTGTTTTATTTTACAAAATCATCCTTTATCTTGGGAACGCTGGGAGCACTTTTTTTCAATTTCGACTTGCCAGCATGTAACGGTTTCTCAAAATCTTTTGTATAGTGTAGCAGGGTGGCAGTAATTTTTTGTGTCTATAGGCGTACATTGACCATTTTTGAAAATTCATTTAAAATCCAAGAGAACGGAAGTAAAATATAAACAAAAGGTCATGTGGTACACGAAAATTATCTATAAGGGCTTACATACCTTATATACATACTTGTAAAAGTATGTAATAGAGTCCTCAAGGCATTACGTCACGTTTCCATGGAAACCAATTTTCAGATCTAAACAAACTTGTACCGACATGGCGCTGTCTATATTGAGCCTCTTAAATTTCTTCAAAAATGAAACCAGATCAATCTCTCGGGGAGAGAACCACTACAAATCAAATCATATTGATAATTTTACATATATACCTGGTGTACTTAGAGACAAAGTCCAAGCAAGCATGAAGAAGGTGTATGATGTAACGGTGAGTACTGTTTTCTTTTCTTTCACTGACTAAGGTATGTAAAACCCGAGAAAATAACCATAGTTCGTATCAAATCTTGAAAATATATTTAATAATTGATTGAACAGAAAAATATTGTAATTTTTCAATGTTATTCCGATAACGCTATTTGTTTTTATGTAAAAGTACTCTAGGCCTATCAAAAAATTGGACTGCGGAATGCATTGAGATAAATCACAAAACGTAGGTCTGCTCAAATGTTTTTAAACAAATAGGGTACCGGAAAATACAATTATTCGTAACAAAGAAATTTGAATTGAATATGGAAAGCGATTAATAACATTAATTTTCTTGTCAGATCTACCTTGATGAGGAGAAAGAGATAACATCTACGTAGTGTGAATGCCCCAGAGGAGCTTTTAAGTGTAGCTATGCTGCTGCACTGTTTATATATGGCATTCACATGTGTTACTGACACAGAATGTACATGGAAGAAAAGAAAGGTGGACGATGTACAGCAAAAGGCGATTGCTGATGTACCCTGGGAACAATCCGGGATCCAAGGGTTTGACACGGTTGCCAAATGATAATGATAGAGCCTCATTATATGGTGCATTACAGAAATATGGAAAGTTTACAGAACTTTGTTGGTTAATGAGTCCCGAGCCAAAAATACAAGAGACATTACCACTCCCCATCATTAATGATGTTCTACTGTCTCCTGAATTCCTTGCCATTGATACATATATAGGACAAATCTCCTATTTGAAATCCAAGATGAAAATGGACAAGCATTCAATATCACAAATAGCATTATTTGCTACTGGTCAAAGAGAAAACCCTACATGGCAGATTTTAAGAAAGGGGAGATTGACATCCAGTAGGTTTGGACAAGTTTTGCAGGCCAAGAGGGTTACTCCATCTCTGATGAAAAGACTGCTCAATCAATACAATCAATCTTCTGTTAAGTCTGTTATGTGGGGTGTTACAAATGAGGCTACAACAGTTAAAGAATTTCAAGAATCAAGTAAATTCCAGGTCAATCAAACAGGGTTATGGCTTGATGAATCTGGTATATTGGGTACATCTCCTGATGGACTTAATGGGGATGATTGTGTTCTTGAATGTAAATGTCCATTTACACAGAGGGACAAATCATTGGAAGATAGACAAATCATTTTATTTAGTCAGAAGTCAAAGTGGAATCTCTTAAAGGAAGGATCATACCTACTGGCATCAAGTTGAAGGACAGCTTTATATTACAAATAGGAGTCTGTGCTATTTTGTGGTTTGGACAAGGAAACGGAAAATTATTACTGAAATTCCAAGAGAAGTTTCTTGGGGAGATTATATTTCAAAATTTAAGGATTTTTATTTTTCTCATTTGCTTAAACAAATGATTGATGGTGGACAGTAAGCAATTTGTCTTTTATTTTGTTCACACAGACAACAGTAACTTGCTCAAGTATATGTGTATACAATCCCAGGCCTCTGTTATGAATGTGTATTTACAATAAAAAAAAAACAGTTCTCCATTATCAGTTCATTTAAAATTCATTCAAATATGTGTTCTTGCATCTTTCTTTAATAAGTGGGAATTGCAAATTTACTAGTGCTGCACAAAGCTGTATAAGTTTTTCTGCATGACCTCAGATAAGGTGGATGAGTCAATATCCAACAATCCTTGAGTCTAGCATTTGCTCTTTCTACATGGATCCTGCAAGAAGCAATTTTCACTGCATTTTCACTGTCTTCCATGTTCTATGGAAGACCAAGTGAA
Source organism: Penaeus vannamei (assembly GCF_042767895.1). NCBI lineage: Eukaryota > Metazoa > Arthropoda > Malacostraca > Decapoda > Penaeidae > Penaeus > Penaeus vannamei. The sequence continues at coordinate 18,551,838 of NC_091573.1, read as the reverse complement.
AATGGTGGGATGTTTACAGACACACCTGGTGGAACTATATCTTGAAACAGAAACCCTTTATCTGCAATGATGAGGTCACCAGCTTCGATGTGTTTAAGACCAGACTTCTTTACAATTTCTTCTTCAGAAACAGAACTGCACTTACAAATGTTATAACTGCATTTGGAGCTACACCAATAATCACTTTGAATGAGTTCATACCTCTGTATGTAGAATATGTTGCCATCTGCTCACTCATCAAGGATGGTTTAGCAACTTCTATGTCTGTACAGTCAATAATGATTCTACTTGTGTATTGGGAAAAGGGCTTTGGTAAACAAGTTGCATTTTTTAACCGTGAAGGTATAAATGTCATTTTTAAACAAGGATGGTATGCAAAACATGTAGGAAAGTAATATCAATATTGGTGATGGTACTGACACTGCATGAAAATATTTGGGCTAAATGCAGATTGGTATAGTTCTGTTTTCTTTTCATCAGTGTTATGAATATTTGATCTACTGTAATGCACTTCACTTCCCATCCATAGTAGTAGACTATGGCATCTTTGAATCCTGAAGCATATTCTGTGATAACATTGAACACTCCCTTTGTTGGTGGGCCTGTTTCCATTCTCTATGTATCTTCATTTATATTGGAAACTGTGTAGCAAAACTTTTGATACCTTAGAGCATCCTCTTTTTTTCTAGTTAATTTTCAGCAGCTAAAATTACTTTGGTAGGACTTGAAGTGCTGTCTATTGATTGTTTCTCTGTCATACTCCTCATTATATTTTGTGACAAACTCCCTAACATTCACCATTTCTTCCTTGGTGCATTGATCCCTTTATTTTTTATTTTGTTTTGGGTAAGCTCCTTGATTTTCAAATATGTTAATATTATGGTCATATATTTCTGGACCATGGCTCTTAAATCCATCGCGAAAATGACAACTACAGACCCTTGAATACTTAGTTGGATCCCTGTCTTCTCTCCTGTGGAAAAAGGACATGGTTATTTATTTTAGACCTGCAACATGAGCATAAAAATGGAAAAATGCTTTGAAGAATGAGGCAAGACTGCTTACTTTTCTGATGCATGATTTCAATTTTGGATAAGTCATACAAAATGGATTTTTTTATTCTCTAAACAAGGGCAAGGGTTAAGTGCAGTTCCTATTTTCAATTCTGAGAAATATTAAGTGGAAAACTAATTAGGCCTATCAATGTTTTCCTTAATGACTGCTGAACCAGCAAAACATTGTGCTACAAGGGCACTTTAAATTGAAAGTAGCTTTGAAAAATGACACGGACGAAAATTGAACAATAGTAGGCCTACACAGTATATGAAGTACATAATTTCATACCTTAACAATCGAACCCAACGTCTGTATTCTGATGACTTTTTCTATTTACTCAGGAAAGCAAAAAATCTACAGGAGTGGGACTCTGACTGGTGCTTGCAGCTTGGAGCAAAACACTGAACCATTGTAGATCTCCGAGGGTAGGCCAGTTATGTGTTCTGTCAAGTTTTCAAATCTAATCAGTCGATGCATAAAGCAAATTCCACTATTTATGACAATAATCCAACCATAATTCAATTCCTTCAACTATCGTGAATAAAATATTTGAGTAAAGATAGTAAATGTGCTACCAGTAGATAATTTGTATACGTTTGTGAACTTTGCGGGTTTGTTTAGAACTGAAAATTCGTTGCCATGCCAACGTGTATTGTATTTCGTCTTTCTACGGGGTCTGAGTGTGAAAATTGGCCACATGACCCCGTAGAGATAAACAGTATTCCGCAGATGCAAAGAAATATGTTTCATGGTCCACAAAGCCCGGCCGCGCTGAGAAAAGGACGCGTATGATACCAGTCTGACTGGAGAATGGATATTTTTCCGACCAATATTATATGTTTTAAAACCCAATCAGAGCAACAATAACAGGTAAATAATATATAATTATATAGTATTCAAGTATTTCATACATGATTTGTCATGTAAAATGTATAAATAGTGAAAAAAAAAGATTGTGATTATTAGGTCCTTCACCTTTTTACGCATAGCACACGTATTCAGTCCGATTTTAACGTGTTATGGCTCATTTTATAGCTGAATAATAGATCTATTACATGATGCAATAAGAATTTGCAATATTTTCATGTACTTCTTATAAAAGTGACATATATTTTTTACGGTCTTTTTACGGTGTCGAGATAGTGGGCTTCGGAAAATTTACACCAGAAAAAAGTAAGGTTGACTTCCAAAAAATGGTTTCCGCATATTATAGTAGAAGGATAACTCTATTCAAATATGAAATCAGAATGGTTGTTTTTTGGATGTTAGATGAATTTTTAAAAATTACTGCCACCCTGCCACACTATACGAAAGATTTTGAGAAACTATTACAAAGATTTTGAGAAACTATTACGTGCTGGCAATGTCCACAATACATCGGAATACAGGTAGATGATAGACAATCATGGTTTAGGAAGATTATGCTTCTCCATTTAATTTTTCATACCATAAGGATTATGAAAAGAGAAAAAAAAAAAAAACTTCAACGGCCGTTATTTCGGACATATACTTACATTTTTCAAGAAGTTTTCAGGACGCAAATCATGTACAAAATAAACGTATTATGGATCTTTTTGTAGATAAATAGTGTCTAGGGAATGCTGGGAGCGGTTTTTCGAAAACGTTTTTTTTTTTTTTTTTTTTATTGGACACCTTGGTAAAATGTAAAAAAAAAAAAAGAAAATAGTCGCAATCGAAAAAATTGCTCCCAGCATTCCTTAGATAAAGGATGATTTTGTAAAATATAACAATTAGAATGACTGTGCAGTTTTTTGTGATTTTATTCTATTTTATTTTATTTTTTAAATGGTGAATTTTCAATTTTTTTCGGTGATTTTTTAAACTATAATAAAAAACTGCGCGATTTCGAAAAAAAAAATCTACCACAGAGATCAGGCTAGGGTGTAAATAAAACTTTAATTTATACGCCTGATCTCTGTGGTCGACTTTTATCGAAACCGCCTGAACAGTTTTTTAATTATTGCCAAAAAAGCAAAAAATCTCTGAAGAAAAACATTGAAAATTGACCAAAACAGAGTAGTTATTAAAAAAAAAAAAAAATGTACAGTCATTCTGATCATTTTATTTTACAGAATCACCCTTTATCTAGTTCTTGTAGGAAGCGGATTTTTCGAATTCGACTTTGTACGCCTTCCCGTGACAGCTCTGGGGTGATACCTGAAGGACGAGGACATGCAGGGGCGGGCGGCCAAGACATGATGTGGACAAGGGTCAGGTGTTGATAAAATGTACCCAATTGTGCGACTATTCCCTGTCTTGAGTGTGCTCCAGAAGCGAGAGTTTAAGCTAGTTGTGAATTGAGAGTTAACAGAAAATTAAATATAAACAGTTTACAAAAAAGTTTACAAATGAAGCATGCTAAGCAGAAACAAAACATGGAACATACTGAGCACAAAAAGAAAAATAGATATGGAGCATGCTAATCGCAAAAAGACAAATAGACATACATAGAAATACACAAATACAACATGAAACATGTAATAAAGTATATATAAAATATCTATTTACATTCTATATTACAGATTTGAAAATACACGGGTTATGGACTTAACCATTATGGGAATGAAAATTTCTGGCGATCTTACCAAGTCCAAGGGTGCGCGGTCTCTTCGTCGCGCGGACACTATGATCTGGAAGGGAGGTCGCGTACTTGTATGACGGGGGTGACTCAATATCGGGCGGACACCACGTCGCGGTGACTGTGTTCCTCGAGTCTGACACTGGGAACAACTGACCTCATGTTTCAGCGTTCCTTTCAGCCGTGTTTCATTTCTGGTTATCTCGCTATATTAAGGATTACACAAGGATTGAAATATAGGCCGGGCCACTCTAGAGAAAAGGCCCAGGCGAAGCTAGACTTCGCAAATCTAACTGAACTGAAATGATTGAAATATCATGCATCATGGAGAACTCGATGGAGCTTCCATTATCACCCTAACCCGAACTTGAGGTTTCATCGTACAAAGGACTGAGTGACGATTAACCTCTACTTTCTCTAGGCAGCGTCCCCTGTCGCATTATAGGCCTATTCAGTCAGAACGGGCAACTGTGAAAGTGTTGGCCAGCATCTCTTTACAAAGGAAAGCGTAGGGGAAGGTGTCACTGGACGGGCTGTGAGAGCAAGTGAGAATGAAACTCGTGTTTCCCGTTTCGGCACAAAAGAATGAATGAGGGTTCGAGTACTAAGGATAGGTTAGAAATGATGAAGTGGTAGCGTAATAAGCTTAAAGATCGTGGCCAAAACTATGTCCGTCTAACCTGGCCGAAAGGGAAAGTCTGAATCTTATGTTGCATAATTAGCAAAGTCTCGTTAAGCGAGAATGAAAGTGATGAATAACAGAAAAGAACAGGACAAAATACGACTGGACACGACAGAGGCATTCTGATGTCAATAGTCAAGCTTAGGCTGTTCATTAAAGTTTCTTTCAAGTACTGAACAAGCCACCTTTAGCAATTCGCACATCTCAGATAACCAGTCCGTTTGCAGAAGACATGATTCAAATGAATAACAATTCAGAATTGAACATTGAAATTATCCAAAACTTCATTTCATATCAAATCACTTTGCTTATTTACGTGGCAAAATAAAGTAAACCCACGCATTTCTCTTAATTAACGTATAGTAAGTAAGCATTCATTAAAATAAAGTGATAAATAAAAGTAAAAGCCAGTTCCTTCACAATTTTTATTTTCAAGCCATAAATGCAATACACAAAGAAAAACCTCCACGAAAAAAAGAAAGAGCAATCTCAATAAAACAGAAATAAATGCCTTTTAAATACCGCTGGGTCTCTGTTATATCCAGAGAAAATAAAGCATTAAAAACGTCGGCTTTTTGAGGGAAAGCCGAACGTAAATCAGAGCCAGAAGTAAGTCGCAACTGATTTTCAAGGGCACTGACCCGACCTTTTATACCCATAAGGTCAGGCGCCAAGGTCAGTCCCCTCGAGTCTGCTCAGCAAGACTCGTTATAGGGTCGTTATAGCTCTTCTCTTTCATTATTATATCATTGCTCATTTTTCTTTAGCTATTAAAATAGAAGGCACTTAATAAAAACACAACATTATTCATATACATAGAAGAAGCGAGAGAGAGAGAGAAAAAAACGTACAGTTTAAAACATTAAATAAAATAGAAATTAAGCCGACTAGCCAACAAGGCTTGACGCCAAACATCCGCTTGTTATGCCCGTTGCCAGGTCTTCGGCGTACATTCCAGCCAAACAAGCAGCTTCCTCCTCCTCAGTAACAACCGTAGCATCTTGTCCAGGGCGTCCCGATCGCTCGCCAGCGTCTCCTGCAGGATCGCCTTCTTTGACTCTTGCAGCATTCGTTACGGCTTGGCGCCAGGGGTAGTTGGGGATGTGGGGATGTGATGACGTCATTATGTCTGTACACGGGCGAAAACGGCAAGTAGCAGCTGAGGCGACAGCTCACTACTGGGATTATCGTGGCAAGGTTCTGTGGGGATGCGAAGACAACCTGTGGTGCCAGGGTTCACACCGTTAATGGGGAAATTATGAAGTGGAAAACCTCATCCACAGAAATCCTGCTGTTCCTGGGATGGCTGAGGTTGAGGAGATACTACCAGCCATGAAGGAACGTGCTGTCTCAGCAGCAGAGCCCATCGCTCATATTGTAAAACATTCGAAGTCGGCTAGACAAAATTATAAACATATACGTGTAGATTTGCAGTATATGGAGCAAAAAGGGAAAGTAACAGTTATCCTCACTGGCCAATAAAATTATACTCATCACAAAGAAATTTTACTTATACCTAGAGACAGTAGTATGATATTTGGTTTATATGCCTGATACCATCGTAATCATACATTCTGTATAACAAATAATTCTTGTTGTAAGTCAAACACTTATTCCTATATCTGGTCTGTCGACAATGAACCGCAACGTACTGACATAAACGGCAATTCGACGTGTTGTCCCTGCGACATTTTATCCATTTGCGAAACGGAAGCTGTGTCGCACCCCGAGGTGGCAACATCAATTCCGCTACATAGTTTCCCCGCGAAATAGTACCCTAGAACCAGCCCAAGATCATGCTTAATGAGCCATCGGGATCAACATTCTCAATAACGGGAGTATTGTCAGCGTTATCAGGCATGATCAATTGCCATTCTTCATTTGTTTTGAACGGTATCATTTGATTTCTGTGAACTCTGTGTTCACAGAACACAGAGTTCACAGAAGGCCCAGTATTTACGATACTGGGCCTTCTTAATTACATGTAAAGGACCAATCCACCTGGTGGATAAGCCTGTTTTACTTTGCCCTGGTGGTCTTCTACGCACAACCAGTGATCCCTCTCGTAGTTCTGGGATGGTTTTCGTTCGCTTGTCTACTCCTTCCATGTTTTCCTCCCTGACCAGCTGCGTTCCCGTAACTGCGGCATCTCGGGCGGCTATCAAATCTAGCTGACGTTTACCCAATTCACCATCTCGCTTATGGTGATTTGTGAGACCTATGGGAAACTCACAGTCGCGACCAGTAAGGATATAGAGTGGCTGGTTGTTCACCGACCTGTGAAAAGCGATGTTCAAAGCTAATCGAACGTAATAAAGACGCGTATTCCAAGAAGAAGGTGAATCTTCGAATAAGGCTGCGAGGCAGTCTTTGACAATCTTACATCGTTCTACGAGGCCGTTAGACGCTGGATTATACGGTGTCGTGTAGCGCGTTTTCGAACCCGACCAAAAAGAGTGATGTCATTAGAGATCAGAGCATCTGCGACTGTGTGCGCAGCTTTACTCGACATTGGTACGAGTTGCATGAACCTAGTCAGCTCATCTATAACAGTTAAAACATACTTGTCACCGTTATTAGCCGATGTCAGGTCGATAAGGTCGACAGATACACGTTCGAAAGGTTTTGTTGCAAGAGGGTTGGCAGCTAAATGGGCGCATCCGCATAAAACCGATTTGTGGCATTGATACGTGGGGCATGATTGAATGTATTTCCAGCAAAATTGAAGTGCATTCGGAAACCAATAGAAATCTATTAACTTCTTGAATGTTCTATAAACACCTCGGTGATTTGCGGTAGTATTACTATGCACGATTTTCATTGCTGCTGAGCTGGTTGACGAGTCCTGTTGGCAATTCTTGCATGTGATAAAGCACGCAATCTTTGACTTCGGACTGGTCGAGGGACGCGGGTATTTTGACATGTGGCAGTGCTTTTCCGTCTACGAATTATACTATTAGTCCTGGAGCTGAGGGGTTTCTGTGTGCAAAAAAGGGCCCCTAAATTAACCTTCATTTTTGGTTAGAGGGCCATATGACTCACCATAACAGCGAGGTTAGACATTCTGAAACATGGCACTAAGTGAGAATATCGCCATGATATATGAAATTAACGACTTCAAAAAGACCGATAAATTTAGGGGTAGGGGAAACTTAATTGGAGCTAGCTCGGCGAGTTAGGCATATTTTCCAACCTAACAACTTTTAAAATGAAGCAATTAGATGCAGCTGTAAGATTAAATAATTGAATATCTGATTGGTTAGATATCGAGGTTGTCAGAGGTCAAACTATGACGTCAAAAGGGGTATACCCAAAATATTGGACTCTGGAGACTAAATATGAAATTTCAAACTGGAGGAATGAAGATACATTTATCTTATTCAGTGTTTCTGAAAGAGTACAACTTGGGTAAGTTTTGAAACAATCATCTTTGAATTATCTCTCAAATTAAACCCCTGGTGGTATTTTGATTTGTTGTCAAAATAAAAAAATGACAGAATCCTCGAATTGAGCCGCAAACCGAGAAATTCTATAACTCAACGCTGTTTGAATGTTAGATAACTGTTAAAAAGTAATTGAGATGGAAATATAGGCACTAATAGGCCTCGCTGGATGATGATAACTTGTCTTTTCAACCTGAACTTCGAAGGTCAAGAGGTCATTTAGGTTCACTAATGGTCTCTTTTGGTCAATCAAAAGTAAAAATCATAGATTTGAACTTTATTTGGATACTTTAATTGTCTTAGGATGAAAGGATCCTTTTGATGCTATCACAAATTACTGGGGTTTTGCAAGCTTTGTCTGAAGCCTGGCAGCTACAGTATGGACAACATGAATATTAATCTACCTGCAGGGGCACCGTACAAATAATCCATTTGCATGGTTTAGGGAAATCATCAGGAAGCAATTTCTGATTTTGGCATGGTTTCACAAGGTCATCATAATAATATCCAAAACACCCGGCATCAAGCTTTAGACCATCTAGGTAATGCAACTGAAGATGTTTACCACAAAAAAAAGACTTTAAATGTGGCTTTCAATAGCGCGACGTGGGGGTAACTTAATTATAGTCTTCTTCTGTGACGGAAGGGGTGATACTTCAGATCATCCAATGTTTTCAGTGACGTGCCTGATTTGTACACCTGAACTAGGTACTCCACTACCAATTGAACATCATTGTTGTTTGGGTCCTTCCCAATATCTTTGAAGAAACACGGGGCAGGTGAGGACAGGAGAAGGGAAACGAAGGTAGGTCAGGTCAAGTCAAGTGAGGAGAAGTACCACGGGAAACACGGGGCAGGTGAGGACAGGAGAAAGAAAGCAAAGGGAGTTCAGGTCAGGTCGAAGGATCCGGCGGTCTATGTGAAGGGTGACCGGCATAGGGCAGGAGGTGGAGGATGTGGAAGTCAAGGAGGCTGTCGGTAGGAGAAAAACCGCTGTTCAGGTTGAAATTGGGCAGCAGCTTAATCAGGGAAGATCCACGTTTGCGGGCATGGACATCAGCGGAAGGGAAGACAAT
>NC_091573.1:18520498-18527998 GCF_042767895.1 Penaeus vannamei | reverse complement strand
AGATAAAAAATACGACTGAACACGACAGAAGCTTTCTAGTGTCGATAGTCAAGCTTAGACTGTTCATTCAAGAACAAACCAAGTATTAAGCAAGCCACCATTAATAATTAACACATAAATGAACAATGCATCTTAAGACTGAACAAATCACTGAAATGTCTTCAAGATAATTCATAGCCTGAGGTTCAGAGAGTTCACCAAACAAATCATGTTTCATAAAATGAGAAAAGTAAGCACGAGAGTCATTTATAAGTTCAGTAATCAATAGTTATGTTAGGTAAATGTATTTAGCTGAAGTGATCACTGGTATGAATAAACAAAAGAAAGCATTGAAATTCCACAACAAAACTTCACTTCACTTCACTTCAAATTACTTTACTTATTGGCGTGGTAAAAATGCAACAAACCCACGCATTTCTCTTAGTGAAATTTACTGAAGTATAAGTATAAAGAGTAAGCCATAAGAAATAAAACATGATAAATAAAAGTAAAAGCCAGTACGTTCACCATTATTATTTTCAAGCCATAAAACAATACACAATAATAAAAACCTCCACAAAAAAGAGCAATCAAAATAAAACAAACAATACCTTAAAATTGAAGAATCTCTGCTATATCCATAGAGTAAAAAGAAAAAAGTTCGTTAAAAACGTCGGCTTTCTGAAGGAAAGCCGAGCGTATATCACAGAACCAAAGGAAGTCGCAACTGATTTTCAAGGGCACTCACCCGACCTTTTATACCCATAAGGTCAGGCGCCAAGGTCAGTCCCCTCGAGTCTGCCCAGCAAGACTCGTTATAGGGTCGTTACAGCTTTCTTTCGTTATCTTAATGATTACTCATTTTCTTTAAACATAAAATCAGGAGGCATTCAATAAATACACAACATAAATCAACTCCATAAAAGGAACGAAAAAATAAAAAACGCATACAGGAATTAAAACATAAAAGAAATGAAAGTTACTCCGACTAGCCAACAAGGCTTGGCGCCGAACATCCAATTGTTATCCCCGTCTGTCGCCAGCTCCTCCGCGTACATTCCAGCCCAACAGGCCAAACGTCAATTAGGGAAACAAACATCCTCCTCCCCGTCAATGGCCGTAGCATCTTGTCCAGGGCGTTGACGATCGCTCGTCAGCGCCTCCTGCAGGATCGCCTGCTGCGCCTGCTACGGCCTGGCGTCAGGGGTAGTTGGGGGTGTGGGGGTTTGGTGACGTCAGGTGTGTGCATACACGGGGGCGAGAGCGGCAAGTAGGAGCGGAGGTGTCAGCTCACTATAACCCCTCCCCCACCCAGGAGAGCGAAGTCCACGACGTCTCATCTGGCTGGCCCTCGAAGTCCAACTGCTCCTCCTGTCGAGTCCTTCCCACGTCCTCTGATAGGTCCGTTTCTGGGTCCACTTAGCAGGTCACAGGGGCATCTTGAAACGACGTGACGAAGCTCGTCCTGACCCTCCTTCCCGAAGGTGGCTGTGAAGTCCTCCCGGCAGTCCAGGGCAGTGACCTGCTCTCTCAGCATCGTCCCATGGGTGTGATAGGGCCATCCAGAGTCCAGCAGGTCCTCATCTTCCTCCTCTGACGGGGAAGTGTCCAAGGCGACTCAGCACTTTTCTTAGGAACCAATAGCTCATGGTGTACAGCTCAATGCACAGCCTCAGTGTCGTCTGCTAAGGCTCCATGGTCCATCACGAGTCTTCTCGAACCACAGGGCATCACAGGCATGGGTCAGGGTGCTGTACATGGCTCACAATCTGACAACAGAAAGAATCCCTTCCCAACCCCTTGAGTTGCGCTGGCTCATTTATAACTTTAAGAGTTCAAAATATATGACAATTATTGCAAGAAAACTGTATTGTTCATCAGTGTTTATTAAGATTGCTAGGCATACATGAGGGAGGATAGCATGGCTTGTTACATAGAGAATTCAAACTGGCAAAGACTGGCATAGAGACACATACCACAGAGACTAAGATTAACTTAAACATAAAAGTACTTAAAAGTATAAAAGAACAGGTATGTAAAATTAAAAGGAATGATAAATATATTTACATGTAATCACTGAGGACTAACATGGCAGGATACAAGCAGCATCACTCCCGGCTCAGCCTCATCATCCAATAATGGATCCACATAATCTGGACCATATTCATCATAAAAGTCAGGGTATGTGACTTCACCCAAGACCCGAAATGGTTTAATGTCATTTATATGACACTGTCTCTCTGTAAATGGGCGTGAAACATCTTTTAGCAAGAAAGTTACAGGACCGACTTTCTTTTTAATTCGTGCTGGACCTGCCCACCGTGGGTTAAGCAGCTTATCAGGTCCGTATTTCTGTACACGGTTCTTGTACAGTACAAGGTGCCCTTCCTCAAGAGGCTTTGCTGTTGCTGTCTGTCTGTCATATCTTTCTTCCATCTCTCTCTAGCTATTTTTGTTGTCTCAAGTGCTACCTGGCGAGCTATTTTGAGAGCCTTATGGAAAGATCTAGATGCCTCAGAGTTATAAACCAGGTCATTGGTGAGACCTAGAGGAAAGTGGCCATGATGGCCAGTCATCGGGTATAAAGGTTGGTCTCATGTACTCCGGTGGATTGCACTATTAAGCGCCAGTCTCACTTGCAGTATCAACTGTTCCCACATATCCGGTGCTGTGTTAGCAAGGGAAGCTATAGCATCTTTAACAACCCGATTTGTCCGTTCTATCATCCCGTTTGCTTGAGGATGATAGGCTGTAGTTAGAGTGGTCTGTATCTGCAACAAACAAACAGACGGTTGTTAAACTCAGATCCTCCGTCTGTATGAGACGAGGAGGACCAAATACAGAAATGAAATAATTGAACATGCCATCAGCCACTGAGCCAGCATCTTTTGTCTTGAGACGAATGATCTGGACATAGCGAGTCAAATGATCTACAATAGTCAAGCAGTATCTATAACCTGCTTGAGATATCCCCAATTCAATGAGGTCGGCACTTATTTTCTCTAGGGGCACTGATATGTCTGGTGCCTTTGCCAAAGGAGCTTTTCTAGGGCTACCCTTTCGTCGCTGGCATGCTTCACATGCGGATACATACTCTTTAACATCCCGAAGCATGTAAACTCCAGGATGAGCAGCTAAAGGTGATGAGTGTGCTAATGTTATAGCATTTCTGCGAAGTTGCCTTGGAACTACAAGCTGACTGACATTCCTGTCAGGCAATGTTCTTACATGATAAAGAACTCCGTTCTGAAGCTCAAACTCGTCTAGAGGGAGTGGAGACTTCCTCAGAGGAGTAGCTTTCTCTTCCAAGAAGGCCACAATGTCATGCCACATTGGATCTTTTAATTGCTCTGACCGCATTGTTTTGGGGTCAGGATTAGACATACTTAAGGAACTTGTGTTGCGACTCAACATATCTGGTACATGATGGGATGTACCAGGTTTGTACAATATTCTGAAGGAATATCCTGAAAGCTCATAAGCCCATCTGGACATTCGTGGAGACTTTGTTGTCTTTGTAAACACAGCACAAAGGTCTGTGGTCAGTATATACCGTGAACTTGTGGCCGAAAACATATGGATCAAAAGCTTATACTCTCAACAACTGCGAGGGTTTCAGCATCAGTGGCAGAGTATCTAGTTTCAGGGCCTCGCAGCTTCCGGCTGAAATAAGCTGTAGCATGCGGTGGGTTCTGACCTTGCCTTTGCATCAGACATCCCCCTATAGCGACTTGGGAAGGATCAGTATCAGTATCAAAGTTGGGCTTCTGTAATACTGGTGCATTAATTAAGGCATCTTTGAGTGCTTGGAAAGCCTCTTGACATTCTTTAGTCCACTTAAATTTCTGCTCCTTCTTGATGAGCTGTGTTAATGGATAGGCCATCTTAGCATAATTGGGGACATGTTTGCGGAAAAATCCAGATGCTCCTAAAAATCTCCGCACACCTCTAACTGTCTTTGGAGGTGGCATCTCCGAGATAGCTCGAACTTTATCTGGATCTGGCAAAATCCCATCTGGGGTGATACGGAAACCCAGGCAACTAAAGTTCTGGATAACAAACTCACACTTGCTAGCATTGAGTTTGAAACCAGCACAGTCAAGTATGTCTAAGGTTTCTTTGAAATGGAGGAGGTGCTCTTCAAATGTCTTGCTGTAGATAACAATGTCATCCAAATATGCTAAAGTATGCCTACCCAAGACTGGACTAAGTACTGCGTTCATCGTTCTTTGAAAGGTAGTTGGAGTGGTGGAAAGCCCAAAAGGCATACGACGCCATTGGAAAAGGCGGTAGCCATCACTAAAAGCGGTCTTAGGCCTATCCTTAGGTGCCACTGGGATGCTCCAGTATGCACTACGACTGTCAAGCAAGGAGAAAACTGCAGTGTCTCTCAGTTCATCAACCAACTCATCTATCTTTGGTAGGGGATAAGTATCTGCTATCGTTACTGTGTTGAGCTGTCTATAGTCAACACAGAATCGTACTATGCCGTCCTTCTTGACAAGGACAACAGGAGAGAGCCAAGGTGATGTGCTGGGCTCGATGACACCTGCCTCAAGCATGGCATCACACTCCTGTCTGATCTGCTGCTTAAGTACCTCAGGTAAACGCCATTGCCGTGTGCAAAGAGGCTTAGTTCCATGAGTAGGGATATGATGCTAGATCCCTGGTACAGTACCAATCGTGAATTTGTCACCACTGAATAACCTTGGATAATTAGCTAGCAGAGAAAGAATATTCTGATGCTGTTTATCAGGTAAATGGCTTAAATCTGGTCCATCATCTGCTGTCAGCATTGATACTTCAGGAGGGTCATCTAAGCTTATTTCAGGGAACATAATGAAATCATCATTATAGCCAAAATCCAACTGACCATAAGCAAAATCAAAGTCATCCTCCTCACCAAAGCTAAATTCAGGATCGGGTACATCATCTTTATCATCTGGTTAGGGTTCTGATGAATCTCCTGCTACCTCTTTCTCTTGAGTCTGTCCCACAAGACTAGGCTCTTGAGATAGGTGCTCAAACTCCATCACTATACAAAGTTGACCAGTTGCTACATGTGTGCCGTTCTGCAGGCATACTGGACGTGTTCCTCCATTAACCACCCATACAGAAGCTACTCCATCTCTGGGTTTAACCACAGTACGAGGAACAATTATTCTATCTGTAGCTGCTTCAATAATAACATCCTTGTTAAAACTTTCAGGAACAGAAACAAGGATGTATCGTCCATTACGAAAAGGGCATTGTGTAGTCCTTCTGATAGCAAGCTTTTGACTATATTCAGGTAGAACGAACTCTGTTATGCCAGAAATGCCTAGGGTACACCCATCAGTATAAGTAACAGGGAGAGTCACTCCTCCAAGTCTCAGATATGCTTTTCGAGAAACAGGATTATTTACCAACCTGTAGCAAAACCTCCGCAGAAAATCCATACCACTCAAGATTTCCCCTGGAAAGTCAACACCTTCCACCACACACACCCTGTGATGGCACTGCCGTGTCTTCCTACCATCTCCCAAGGAAATCTTTACATCCCACTCAGAGGTGGCTTCAAAGAGTCGACCTGACACTCCTTGAAGTCCACGAGCTTGGTGATAGATTCTCTTCGGGGTTATTGAATTAGTTCTTTCCATCTTTAAGAGAGTGACCTCAGACCCTGTGTTTATGAAAGCTGTCATAGGTACTCCATGAACACGTATCTTCACAAGAGGCCTTCCACAAGGTCCTTGTGCAGCAATGTCATCACTCGAGGTCACTGTCTGGACCGCAGCCTCGATCAATGGTGGTTTGACTACTGGCATACTCATGTGGCCGTCGGAAGTGAACCCTGTTTTGGCTCCTCCGATATCCAGAGATGGCTGGAGCCTCTCCATTCTGGATGTTCTGAAAGGGACACTCCCTATGGAAATGTCCTTCTCGACGACACCCCCAGCAAACTAGAGCAGAGTGCTGATCTCTTCGACGGATCGGACGAGGTGGTATTCGTGAAACTTTTGAAATTTCACCTCTGCGAGGTGCTGCAGGGAGCTTAGGTGGCTCATTATCATTCCTAATGCCCACTCGACTGCACAGAGTCACCTTCTTTCAAGGCATGCAGTTCCCTCAACCAGCCAGGCAATCCTTGGAGGAAAACCCTCCGTATTAATTCTTCAGGGTTACCAACTGCTTCTAAGTGATCCCCATAACCCTGGTAGACCATCCCCTCAAGGGTGGTATGGAAATCTAAAGGTGCCTGACCTGCCATCATGCGTACCTCGTACAAAAGAGTAAAAAAGTCAGAGGCAGAGTATGTCCCTCTGAACTTTTGCCGTATCTTTTGGCGAAACTCAGCCCACGTGTAAGTCTCATCAAAAATTGGTGAGTTGATGATAACGTCTGCCTGCCCTCTGCAATGTGCCTTTGCAGCACGAATTAAAGCTTCATCAGTAGAAGGTTTTATGGTGTTTTCTATCTGCCTAAGCCATCCCTCCACTTCTTGATATCTCCGAAGTGGCTGAGAGGCAGGGACTTCGGCTCTAAACTTCGTGATACCTTCAACATAGGTTGGTTGTGGGGCTGCACGTGGCTGAATAACAGGAGGTGTAAAGAGAGTACGAGGTGGCACTTGTGGTCTACTGGATGAAGGTCCATCGTTCTCTACAAAACGAGTCTGAGGCAAGTGAAGAGTTACTGGAGTTAATGCTGGTGGAGAGGACTCCCTAACTGATGGTCTGGGCTCAGTTCTCTTAGGAATAGCTCCTGTTGTTGGTGACATGTTTACAGGAGAGAGTGCCGTGGCACCCTGTGGCTCTGGAGAACCAGTATTAACTTCGGCATTAATTGATTTTGACATTAAATTCTCCAGCATTGCCTTCATCTCCTCACGATCTTTCTCTCTCTGCCTGTCAAGGCGTGCCATCTGAACTGTCAATTCTTTCAGCATCCCCCTTAATTCAGTGACCTCATCTACCAGTGTTACTTCGTCATCAAGATCAGATACCTGCGACTTTCTTTTCCTTAGCTTCACCATGATTAAAGTCAAAGTAAACAACAACCAAAAGCGGTAAACAACACTTCACTTTCGATAAACACCACCACTTAAGCAAGAAAATTCAATATAAAACACGAACATAAAAAATATAAAACACACACAAAACACAAAAATTTCTGAAAGCTAAAAGGTAAAAACTGGTAAATAGTAAAACTCAAAATCACACGAAATAATTAAAAGAAAGCTAAATTATAAAATACGATAACTAAGTGTTTCGTAGTAATTACTTTAAGAATGCAAATTTATTAAAATGTTACTCTAAACCAGTCTATATTTAACTTTCAGGTAGTTTGGCGAAATCTCTTAAAACATTATAGACAATGAAAAATCAAAACACCATAGACACCATAACATGAAACAATACAAGATTGCGCGGCTAATAGGCTCTGCAAAACCAGACTTTTCAAATCCCGACGCTGCCAACCATAAATGTCCTGTACGGGGAGGAGTCCCAGGACGGGCCGTAGGAGCGAGTGAGAGTGAAT
>NC_091573.1:18461656-18484156 GCF_042767895.1 Penaeus vannamei | reverse complement strand
GTCATTATTTTTATGATTATTATCATTATAGTCATTATCGTCATAATTATCATTTACATTATTATCATTATTGCAGTTATAATGATTATGCTAATCATTATGGTCATTTTCATCATTATAACTATTTTTATAATGATAACAATAATAATTTTAGAAATAATAATGATAGTAATAATAATTATAATGACAATGATAATAATGTTATTATTATTTCTATCATAATTATCATTTAAAAGTGAAAAAGTATTTTTGGAATTTTCTCTCATTAGGCTGTAATACGCTTGATTTTGCCGTTTTTTCGACTTTTGGGATTTTACTACTTTTCGCCTTTATTTATTATAAATGGGCTGTATGATTATTATTATCATTATCATTATTGTCGTTATTCTTATGATTATTATCATTATAGTCATTATCGTCATAATTATCATTATTATTATTATCATTATTGCAGTTATAATAATTATTATGCTAATTATTATTGTCAATTTTTTCCTTATAACTATTCTTATAATGATAATAACAGTAATGATAATTTTAGAAATAATGGTGACTAATGATAATTATAATCACAATGATATTGATATTATTATTATTTCTATTGTCCTTATTAGTATGAAAATGAATAGAATAGACATAATTATTGCTCTTATTGCAGTAATTATCAAAACTATCATTATATCTTTTTATCATTATTATCATTATCATTGTCATTATCATCATGATTATCATCATTATGGTTAATAATGAAGGAATTATCATGAAAAACATCATAATCACCTGAATTAATGTTAAAATCATCATAACTATCATTCAGAAGCGAAAAATGTTTTTTTCGATGTTTCTCTCAAAAGGATGTAATACGCTAGATTTTGCCGTTTTTTCGACTTTTGGGATTTTACTACATTTCGCCTTTATTTCATTTTAAATGGACTATGATTATTATTATTGTCATTATTCTTATGATTATCATTATAGTCATTATCGTCATAATTATCATTATTTTTATTATTATTATTGCAGTTATAAAAATCATTATGCTTATTATTATTGTCCTTTTCATCATCATAATTATTTTTATAATGATAAAACAATAATGATAATTTTAGAAATGATAATGACAGTAATAATAATTATAATGACAATGATAATAAGGCTCTAATACGCTAGATTTTGCAATTTTTCGACTTTTGGGATTTTACTACTTTTTGCCTTTATTTCATAAATGGTCTCTATAATAATAATAACAATAATGATGATTTTAGAAATAATAATGCCAGTAATAATAATTATAATGACAATGATAATGATACTATTATTTCTATTGTCATTATTAGTATGAAAATTATTAGAATAGCCTTAATTATTGCTATTATTGCAGTAATTATCAAACCTATCGTTATTATCATTATGATTATGATTATGGTTAATAATAAAGGAAATATGAAAATCATCATAATTACCTGAATTAATGTTAAAATCATCATGATTATCATTTAAAAGCGAAAAAATGCTTTTTTTTCGACGTTTCTGTGAAAGGAGATTTTCCCGTTTTTTCGACTTTTGGGATTTTACTACTTTTCGCCTTTATTTCATTATAAAATGGACTCTTATTATTATTATCATTATTATCATTATTGTAATTATTCTTATGATTATTATCATTATAGTCATTATTATCATAATTATCATTATTATTATTTTCATTATTGCAGCTATAGTAATCATTATGCTAATTATTATTGTAATTTTCATCATTATAACTATTATTATAATGATAATAACAATAATCATAATTTCAGAAATAATAATGACAGTAACAATAATTATAATGACAATGATATTGATAATCGTATTATTTCTATTGTCATTACTAGTATGAAAATGATTAAAATAGACTTAATTATTGCTATTATTGCAATAATTATCAAAACTATCATTATAGTGATCTTTTTACACATTATTATTGTCATTATCATGATGATTATCATCATTATGGTTAATAGTAAAGGAATTATCATGAAATCATCATATTACCTGAATTAATGTTAAAATCATCATAATTATCATTTAAAAGCGAAAAAGATTTTTTTTTTTTTTTTGGCGTTTCTCTCAAAATTTTATCATTTTTTCAACTTTTGGAATTTTACTACTTTTCGCCTTTATTTCATTATAAATGGACTCTATGATTATTATTATCATCATTAGCATTATTGTCATTATTCTTATGATTATCATTATAGTAATTATCGTCATAATTATCATTATCATTATAAATCTTTATTGAAGTTATAACAATTATTATGCTAATTATTATTGTCATTTTCATCATTATAAATATTTTCATAATGATAATAGCAATAATGATAATTAAGAAATAATAATGACTGTAATTATAATTATAATGACAATGATAATGATATTATTATTATTTCTATTGTCATTATTAGTATGAAAATTATTAGAATAGACTTAATTATTGCTATTATTGCAGTAATAACAAAACTATCATTATAATTAACATTTTATCATTATCTTTATAATTTTCATTATCATCATAATTATCATTATTGTTAATAATAAAGTAATTATTATGAAAATAATCACAATTACCTGAATTAATGTTAAAATCATTATAATTATCATTTAAAAGCGAAAAAGTTTTTTTTTCGACGTTTTTCTCTAAAGGCTGTAATACGCTAGATTTTGCCGTTTTTTTTCGACTATTGGGATTTTACTACTTTTCGCCTTTATTTAAGTATAAATGGACTCTATGATTATTATTATCATTATTATTATCATTATTGTCGTTATTCTTATGATTATTATCAATATAATCATTATCGCCATAATCATCATTATTGTCATTGTTGCAGCTATAATAATTATTATGCAAATTATTGTCATTTTCATCATTATAACTATTTTTGTAATGATAATAAGAATAATGATTATTATAGAAATAATAATGACAGAAATAATAAGTATAATGACAATGATAATGATAATAATATTATTTCTATTGTCATTATTAGTATGAAAATGATGCGAATAGACTTAATTATTGCTATTATTGCTGTAATTTTCAAAACTATCATTATAATTATCATTTTATCATTATTATCGTTATTATTGTCATTATCATCATGATTATCATTATTATGGTTAATAATAAAGGAATTATCATGAAAATCATCATATTTACCTGAGTTGATGTTAAAATCCTCATAATTATCATCTAAATGCGAAAAGTTTTTTTTTTCGACATTTCTCTCAAGAAGATAGATTTTGCCGTTGGTTCGACTTTAGCGATTTTACTACTTTTCGCCTTTATTTCTTTATAAATGGACATTGTTATCATTATAACTATTTTTATAATGATAATAGCAAGAATGATAATTCTAGAAATAATAAGGACAGTAATAATGATTATAATGACAATGATAATGATATTATTATTATTTCTATTATCATTTTTAGCATTATTGTCATTATTCTTATGATTATCATTATAGTAATTATCGTCATAATTATCATTATCATTATAAATCTTTATTGAAGTTATAACAATTATTATGCTAATTATTATTGTCATTTTCATCATTATGACTATTTTTATAATGATAATAGCAATAATGATAATTTGGAAATAATAATGACTGTAATTATAATTATAATGACAATGATAATGATATTATTATTATTTCTATTGTCATTATTAGTATGAAAATTATTAGAAGAGACTTAATTATTGCTATTATTGCAGTAATTATCAAAACTATCATTATAATTATCATTTTATCATTATTATCATTATTATTGTCATCATCAATATTATCATCATTATGGTTAATAATAAAGGAATTATTATGAAAATCATCATAATTACCTGGATTAGTGTTAAAATCATCATAATAATCATTTAAAAGCGAACATTTTTTTCGACGTTTCTTTCAAAAGAATACGCTAGATTTTGCCGTTTGGGATTTTACTACTTTTCGCCTTTATTTCATTATAAATTGACTCTATGATTATTATTATCATATTTATCATCTTCTTTGTCATTATTTTCATGATTATTATCATTATCGTCATAATTATCATTATTATTATTATCATTATTGCAGTTATAATAACTAATATGCTCATTATTATTGTCATTACCATCATTATAACTATTTTTACAATGATAATAACAATAATGATATTAGAAATAATAATGACATTAATGATAATTATAATGACAATGATAATGATATTATTATTATTTCTATTGTCATTATTATTATGAAAAATATTAGAATAGACTTAATTATTGACATTATTGCAGTAATTATCAAAATTATTATAATTATCATTTTATCATAATTATCATCATTATTGTCATTATCATCATGATTATAATGACAATAATGATGATAATTATCATTATAAAGCCCATCTATAATGAGAAAAAGGCTAAAAGTAGAAAAATCCCATAAGTCGAAAACCCGGCGAAATCTAGCGAAATACAGCCTTAGGAGAGATGAGTCGAAAACCCCCTTTTTTCGAGTTGAAAGGATGATTATGATGATCTTAGCAATGATTCTAGTAATTATGATGATTTGGATGATAACCCCATCAATAATGAGAATAATGGCGATAATAATTATAATTATGAGAGTAATAAGGATAATAATTATGATAATGATCATACAATGATAATTATAATGATAATATGACTAATAATTGCAATAATAGCAATAATCAACACTATCCTAATGATTTTCCTAATAACAATAACGACAATGATAACAGAAATAATAATAGAAGTAATTATAACACGGCTTTTATTGTCATTATAATCCTTATTATTGTTGTTATTATTTCCAGAATTATCATTATTGTCATTATCATTATTAAAATAATTATAATGATGAAAATGACATTAATAATTAAGATGATGATTATTATAATGACTATATTACGGGTGATTAGGGCAATAATGACAGTAATGATAATAATGATGATGATAATGACAATAATGATGGTTATCATTATAAAGCCCATCTATAATGAAAAAAGGCTAAAAGTAGAAAAATTCCAAAAGTCGAATAACCGGCGAAATCTTGCGAAATACAGCCTTTGGAGAGATGAGTAGAAAACTCCCCCTTTTCGAGTTTAGAGGATGATTATGATGATCTTAGCAATAATTATGCTAATTATGATGATTTTCATGATAACCGAATCAATAATGACAATAATTACGATAATAATGATAATTATGAGAGAAATTAGGACAATAATTATGATAATAATTATACAATAATAATTATAATGATGATTTTCCTAATAATTGCAATAATAGCAATAATCAACACTATTCTAATGATTTTCCTAATAATAATAATGACAATGATAACAGAAATAATAATAAAAGAAATTATAACACGGCTATTATTATTGTTATAATCCTTATTATTGTTGTTATTATTTCCAGAATTATCATTATTGTCATTATCGTTATCAAAATAATTATAATGATGCAAATGACATTAATAAAGATGATTATTATAATGACTATATTACGGGTGATTAGGGCAATAATGAAAGTAATGATAATAATGATGATAATAACAATAATGATAATTATCATTATAAAGCCCATCTACAATGAGAAAAAGGCTAAAAATAGTAAAATCCCAAAAGTCGAAAAACCGGCGAAATCTAGCCTTTGGAGAGATGAGTCGAAACCCCCCTTTTTCGAGTTTAAAGTATGATTAATGACTTCCCTAATAATTGCAATAATAGCAATAATCAACACTATTCTAATGATTTTCCTAATAATAATAACGACAATGATAACAGAAATAATAATAGAAGTAATTATAACACGGCTTTTATTGTTATTATAATCCTTATTATTGTTATTATTTCCAGAATTATCATTATTCTCATTATCATTATTGAAATAATTATAATGATGAAAATGACAATAATTAAGATGATGATAATTATAATGACTATATAAAGGGTGATTAGGGTGATAATGACAGTAATGATAATAATGATGATTATCATTATAAAGCCCATCTATAATAAGAAAAAGGCTAAAAGTAGAAAAATCCCAAAAGTCGAAAAACCGGCGAAGCCTAGCGAAATACAGCCTTTGGAGAGATGATTCGAAACCCCCCTTTTTCGAGTATAAAGGATGATTAATGACTTGCCTAATAATTGCAATAATAGCAATAATCAACACTATTCTAATGATTTTCCTAATAATAATAACGACAATGATAACTGAAATAATAATAGAAGTAATTATAACACGGCTATTATTGTTATTATAATCCTTATTATTGCTGTTACTATTTCCAGAATTATCATTATTGTCATTATCATTATTAAAATAATTATAATGATGAAAATGACATCAATAATTAAGATGATGATTATTATAATGACTATATTACGGGTGATTAGGGCGATAATGACAGTAATGATAATAATGATGATAATAACAATAATGATAATGATTATTATAAAGCCCATCTGTAATGAGAAAAAGGCTAAAAGTAGAAAAATCCCAAAAGTCGAAAAACCGGCGAAATCTAGCGAAATACAGCCTTTGGAGAGATGAGTCGAAAACCCCCCCTTTTCGAGTTTAAAGGATGATTATGATCTTAGCAATAGTTCTGCTAATTATGATGATTTTGATGATAACCCCATTAATAATGAGAATGACTATAATAATGATAATTATGAGAGTAATTAGGACAATGATTATGATAATAATTATACAATGATAATTATAATGATGATTTGCCTAATAATTGCAATAATAGCAATAATCAACACTATTCTAATGATTTTCCTAATAATAATAACGACAGTGATAACAGAAATAATAATAGAAGTAATTATAATACGGCTATTATTGTTATTATAATCCTTATTATTGTTGTTATTATTTCCAGAATTATCATTATTGTCATTATCATTATTAAAACAATTATAATGATGAAAATGACATTAATAATTAAGATGATTATTATAATGACTATATTAAGGGTGATTAGGTCTATAATGACAGTAATGATAATAATAATGATGATAATGACAGTAATGATATTTATCATTATAAAGCCCATCTATAATGAGAAAAAGGCTAAAAGTAGAAAAACAGGCGAAATCTAGCGAAATACAGCCTTTGGAGATATGTGTCGAACCCCCCCCCCCCTTTTTCGAGTTTCAAGGATGATTATAATGATCTTCGCAAAAATTCTGCTAATTATGATGATTTGGATGATAACCGATTAAGTAATGACAATAATGAAGATAATAATGATAATTATGAGAGTAAAAAGGACAATAATTATGATAATAATTATACAATAATAATAATGATTATCCTAATAATAATAACGACAATGATAACAGAAATAATAATAGAAGTAATTATAACACGGCTATTATTGTTATTATAATCCTTATTATATTTGTTATTATTTCCAGAATTATCATTATTGTCATTATCATTATTAAAACAATTATAATAATGAAAATGACATTAATAATTTAAAATAATGATTATTACAATGACTATATTAAGGGTGATTAGAGCGATAATGACAGTATTGATAATGATGATAATTATCATTATAAAGCCCATCTATAACGAGAAAAAGGCTAAAAGTAGAAAAATCTCAAAAGTCGAAAAACCAGCGATATCTAGCGAAATACATCCTTTGGAGAGATGAGTCAAAACCCCCTCTTTTTCGAGTTTAAGAGATGAGTATGATTTTGATGATAACCCCATCAATAATGAGAATAATGACGATAATTATGATAATTATGAGAGTAATTAGGACAATAATTATGATAATAATTATTCAATAATAATTATAATGATTTGCCTAATAATTGCAATAATAGCAATAATCAACACTATTCTAATGATTTTCCGAATAATAATAATAACGACAATGATAACAGAAATAATAATAGAAGTAATTATAACACGGTGATTATTGTTATTATAATCCTTATTATTGTTGTTATTATTTCCAGAATTATCATTATTGTCATTATCATTATTGAAATCATTATAATGATGATGATTATCATTAGGATAATAATGATAAAATCAAAATTATAATGATAATTTTCATAATTACTGTAATAATAGGAATAACTAACTCTATTCCAATTATTTTCATACTAATAATGGCAATAGTAATAATATAATTATCATTGTCATTATAATTATTATTATTGTCATTATTATTTATATAATTATCATTATTGCTATTATCATTATACAAATAGTTATAATGATAAAGATAGCAATAATGATTAGCATAATAATTACTACAACTGCAATAATGATGACAATAATAATGGTAATCATGATGATAATGACTATAATGATAATAATTATGAAAATAATGACAGTAATGATAATGATGATGATAATTATTATTCAATCCATTTATAATAAAGTAAACGCCAGAGGTAATAAAATCCCAAAAGCCGAAAAAACGGCAAAATCTAGCGTGTTACAACCTTTTGAGAGAAACGTCGAAAAAAAACCTTTTTCGTTTTCTAATGGTAATTATGAGGATTTTAACATTAATTCAGGTAATTATGATGATTTTCATGATAATTCCTTTACTGTTGACAATAATGATGATAATTATTATGATAATGACAATGATAATGACAATAATAACGATAAAATCAAAATTATAATGATAATTTTGATAATTACTGCAATAATAGCAATAATGAACTTTATTCCAATAATTTCCATACTAAAAATGGCAATAAAAATAATAATAACATCATTATCATTGTCATTATAATTAATATTATTGTCATTATTATTTCTAAGATCATCATTATTGCTATTATCATTATATAAATAGTTATAATGATAAAAATAGCAATAATAATTAGTAAAATAATTATTATAACGGCAATAATGAGGATATTAATAATAAAAATCATGATGATAATGACTATAATGATAATAATCATAAAAATACTGACAGTAATGATAACGATAATAATTATCATTCAGCCATTTATAATGAAATAAAGGCCAGAAGTAATAAAATCCCAGAAGTCGAAAAAACGGCAAAATCTAGCGTATTACAGCCTTTTGAGAGAAACGTCGAAAAAAAACCTTTTCGCTTTTTAATGGTAATTAAGAGGATTTTTACATTAATTCAGGTAATTATGATGATTCCCATGATGATTTCTTTATTATTGACAATAATGATGATAATTATGATGATAATGAAATTTTTACTGCAGAATTATTGCAATAATAGCAATAATTAACTCTATTCCAATTATTTCCATTATCATTATTATAATCATAATTATCATCATTATTGTCAGTAATAAAGGATTCATCGTGGAAATCATCATAATTACCTGAATTAATGTTAAAATCCTCATGATTACCATTAAAAAGCGAAAATGTTTTTTTGGACGTTTCTCTCAAAAGCTGTAATACGCTATATTTTGCCGTTTTTTCGACTTCTGGGATTTTATTACTTCTGGCCTTTATTTCATTATAAATGGACTGAATGATAATTATCATCATTATTATCATTACTATCATCATTTTTATGATTTTTATCATTAGAGTCATTATCATCATCATCATTATTATCATCATTATTGGTTATAATAATTATTATGCTAATTATTATTGCTATTTTTATCATTATAACTATTCATATAATGGTAATAGCAATAATGATGATCTCAGAAATAATAATGAAAATAATAATTATTATAATTACCTGAAATAATTTTAAAATCCTCATAATTACCAATAAAAAGCGAAAAAGTTTTTTTTTCGACGTTTCGCTAGATTTTTCTTTTTTTCGACTATTTGGATTTTATTAATTTTGGCCTTTATTTCATTATAAATGGACTGGATAATAATTATTACCATCATTATTATCATTACTGTCATTATTCTTATGATTATTATCATTATAGTCATTATCATCATGATTGTCATCATTATTATTATCATTATTACGGTTATAATGATTATTATGCTAATTATTATAGCTATTTTCATCATCATAACTATTTTTATAATGATAATAGCAATAAAAATAATTTTAGAAATAACAATGAGAATAATAATAATTATAATGACAATGATAATGATGTTATTAATATTTCTATTGCCATTATTAGTATGGAAATTATTGGAATAGTGTTAATTATTGCTATTATTGCAGTAATTCTCAAGATTATCATTATAATTATGACTTTATCATTATTATCATTATTATTGTCATTATCATTGTTATTATCATCATAATTATCATCATTATTGTCAATAATAAGGGAATCATCATGGAAATCATCATAATTACCTGAATTAATGTGAAAATCCTCATAATTACCATTAAAGAGCGAAAAGTGTTTTTTCACAAGGCTGTAATACGCTAGATTTTGCCGTTTTTTCGACTTTTGGGATTTTATTACTTCTGGCCTTTATTTCATTATAAATGGACTGAATGATAATTTTTATCAACATTATTATCATTACTGTCATCATTTTTATGATTATTATCATTAGAGTCATTATCATCATGATTATCATTATTATTATCATCATTATTGTAGTTATAATAATTATTATGCTAATTATTATTGATATTTTTATCATTATAACTATTTATATAATGATAATAGCAATAACGATGATCTTAGAAATAATAATGACAATAATAATAATTATAATGACAATGATAATGATATTCTTTCTATTGCCATTATTAGTAGGGAAATTATTGGAATAGAGTTAATTATTGCTATTATTGCAGTAATTATTAAGATTATCATTTTAAATATGACTTTATCTTTATTATCATTATTATTGTCATTATTATTTTCATTATCATAATTATCATCATTATTGTCAATAATAAAGGAATCATCATAGAAATCATCATAATTACCTGAATTAATGTTAAAATCCTCATAATTACCAAGAAAAAGCGAAAAGTTTTTTTTTCCGACGTTTCTCTCAAAATGTAATACGCTAGATTTTGCCGTTTTTCAGACTATTGGGATTTTATTACTTCTGGCCTTTATTTCATTATAAATGGACTGAATGACAATTATTATCATCGTTATTAGCATTACTGTCATCATTTTTATGATTATTATCATTATAGTCATTATCATCATGATTATCATTATTATTATCATCATTATTACAGTTATAAAAATTATTATGCTAATTATTATAATGAAGGAATTATCATGAAAATCAACATAATTACCTGAATTAATGTTAAAATCCTCATAATTACCATTAAAACGCGAAAAAAGTTTTTTTTTCGACTTTTGGGATTTTCTTACTTCTGGCCTTTATTTCATTATAAATGGACTGAATAATAATTATCATCAACATTATTATCATTACTATCATGATTTTCATGATTATTATCATTATAGTCATTATCATTATGATTATCATTATTATTATCATAATTATTGAAGTTATAATAATTATTGTGCGAATTATTTTTGCTATTTCTATGATTATAACTATTTATATAATGATAATACCAATAATGATAATTTTAGAAATAATAATGATAATAATAATAATTATAATGACAATGATGTTATTATTATTTCTATTGCCATAATTAATATGAAAATGTGAGTTAATTCCTGCTGTAATTATCAAAACTATCATTATAATTATGATTTTATCATTATTATTGTCATTATCATTGTCATTATCATCATAATTATCATCATTATTGTCAAAAATAAAGGAATTATCATGAAAATCATCATAATTACCTGAGTTAAGGATGAAATCCTCATATTTACCAGTAAAAAGCGAAAAAGGTTTTTTTTCGGCGTTTCTCTCAGAAGGCTGTAATACGCTATATTATGCCGTTTTTTCGAATTATGGGATTTTATTACTTCTGGCCTTTATTTCATTATAAATGGACTAAATAATAATTATTATCATCATTATTAATACTGACATTATTTTCATGATTATTATCATTATAATCATTATCATCATGATTATCATTATTATTATAATTATTGCAGTTATAATAATTATTATACTCATTATTATTGCTATTTTTATCATTATAACTATTCATATAATGATAATAGCAATAATGATAATTTTAGAAATAATAATGACAATAATTGTCATTATCATTTTGTCATCATTATCATAATTATAATCATTATTGTCAATAATGAATTAATTATCATTAAAATCATCATAGTTACATGAGTTAATGGTGAAATCCTCATATTTACCACTAAAAAGCGAAAAAGGTTTTTTTTTCGACGTTTCTCTCAAAACGCTAGATTTTACCGTTTTTTCGACTTCTGGGATTTTATTACTTCTGGCCTTTATTTCATTATAAATTCACTGAAAAATAATTATTATCATAATAATTATTGTTCAGTCCATTTATACTAAAATAAAGGCCAGAAGTAATAAAATCCCTAAAGTCGGAAAAACGGTAAAATCTAGCGTATTACAGCCTTTTGAGAGAAACGTCGAAAAAAAACCTTTTTGGCTTTTTAATGATCATTATGAGGATTTTAACATTAATTCAGGTAATTATGATGATTTTAATGAGAAATCCTTTATTATTGAGGTTAGGCTACATTAGCTGGAATTTGGTTAGGTTTGGTTAGGTTAGGTTAGGTTAGGCTCAGCTTTGATCAGGAGACCCAAAATTCCATTTTCTTATATAAGGTATATATTAAATCAGTTTAATGGAGGTTAGGTTACATTAGCTGCAATTTAGTTGGGTTAGGTTAGGTTAGGTTAGGTTAGGTTAAGCTCAGATTTGATTACGATACCCCAAATTCCGTTTTCTTACATAAGTTTTATATTAAATCAGTTTAATAGAGGTTAGGTTACATTAGCTGGAATTTGGTTAGGTTAGGTTAGGTTAGTTTTCTTTAGGTTAGGCTCAGATTTGATCAGTAGACCCCAAATTCCGTTTTCTTTTTTTCATAATAAATCAGTTTAATGGAGGTTAAGCTGGAATTTGGTTAGGTTAGGCTAGGTTAGGCTCAGCTCTGATCAGGAGACCCCCAAGTTCCGTTTTCTTACATAAGGTTTATATTAAATCAGTTTAATGGAGGTTAGGTTACATTAGCTGGAATTTGGTTAGGTTAGGTTAAGTTAGATTAGGTTAGGCTCAGCTTTGATCAGGAGACCCCAAATTCCGTCTTCTTACATAAGGTTTATATTAAATCAGTTTAATGGAGGTTAGGTTACATTATCTGGAATTTGGTTAGGTTAGGTTAGGTTAGGCTCAGCTTTGATCAGGAGACCCTAAATTCCGTTTTCTTACATAAGGTTTATATTAAATTAGTTTAATGGAGGTTAGGTTACATTAGCTGGAATTTACTTAGGTTAGGTTAGATTAGGTTAGGTTAGGCTCAGATTTGATCAGATGACCCCAAATTCCGTTTTCTTACATAAGGTTTATATTAAATCAGTTTAATGGAGGTTAGGTTACATTAGCTGGAATTTAGTTAGGTTAGGTTAGGTTAAGTTAGGTTAGGCTCAGATTTGATCAGGAGACCCCAAATTCCGTTTTCTTATATAAGGTTTATATTAGATCAATTTAATGGAGGTTAGGTTACATTAGCTGGAATTTGGTTAGGTTAGGTTAGGTTAGGCTCAGATTTGATGAGGAGAGTCCAAATTCCGTTTTTTAAACAATGTTTATATGAAGTCAGTTTAATTGAGGTTAGGTTACATTAGCTTGAATTTGGTTAAGTTAGGTTAGGTTAGGTTTGGCTCAGATTTGATCAGGAGACCCCAATATCCGTTTTCTTACATAAGGTTTATTTTAAATCAGTTTAATGGAGGTTAGGTTACATTAGCTGGAATTTAGTTAGGTTAGGTTAGGTTAGGTTAGGCTCAGATTTGATCAGGAGACCCCAAATTCCGTTTTCTTACACAAGGTTTATATTAAATCAGTTTAATGGAGGTTAGGTTACATTAGTTGGAATTTGGTTAGGTTAGGTTAGGTTAGGTTAGGTTAGACTCAGATTTGATCAGGAGACCCCAATATCCGTTTTCTTACATAAGGTTTATATTAAATCAGTCTAATGGAGGTTAGGTTACATTAGACGGAATTTGGTTAGGCTAGGTTAGGTTAGGTTACCTTAGGTTAGGCTCAGAATTGATCAGGAGACCCCAAATTCCGTCTTCTTACAAAAGCTTTATATTAAATCAGTTTAATGGAGGTTAGGTTACATTACCTGGAATTTAGTTAGGTTAGGTTAGGTTAGGTTAGGCTCAGATTTGATCAGGAGACCCCAAATTCCGTTTTCTTACACAAGCTTTATATTAAATCAGTTTAATGGAGGTTAGGTTACATTAGACGGAATTTGGTTAGGCTAGGTTAGGTTAGGTTACGTTAGGTTAGGCTCAGAATTGATCACGAGACCCCAAATTCCATCTTCTTACAAAAGGTTTATATTAAATCAGTTTAATGGAGGTTAGGTTACATTAGCTGGAATTTAGTTGGGTTAGGTTAGGTTAGGTTAGGTTAAGCTCAGATTTGATTACGATACCCCAAATTCCGTTTTCTTACATAAGTTTTATATTAAATCAGTTTAATAGAGGTTAGGTTACATTAGCTGGAATTTGGTTAGGTTAGGTTAGGTTAGTTTTCTTTAGGTTAGGCTCAGATTTGATCAGTAGACCCCAAATTCCGTTTTCTTTTTTTCATAATAAATTAGTTTAATGGAGGTTAAGCTGGAATTTGGTTAGGTTAGGCTAGGTTAGGTTAGGCTCAGATTTGATCAGGGGACCCCAAATTCCGTCTTCTTACATAAGGTTTATATTAAGTTAGTTTAATGCAGATTAGGTTACATTAGCTGGAATTTGGTTAGGTTAGGTTAGGTTAGGCTCAGCTCTGATCAGGAGACCCCCAAGTTCCGTTTTCTTACATAAGGTTTATATTAAATCAGTTTAATGGAGGTTAGGTTACATTAGCTGGAATTTGGTTAGGTTAGGTTAAGTTAGATTAGGTTAGGCTCAGCTTTGATCAGGAGACCCCAAATTCCGTCTTCTTACATAAGGTTTATATTAAATCAGTTTAATGGAGGTTAGGTTACATTATCTGGAATTTGGTTAGGTTAGGTTAGGTTAGGCTCAGCTTTGATCAGGAGACCCTAAATTCCGTTTTCTTACATAAGGTTTATATTAAATTAGTTTAATGGAGGTTAGGTTACATTAGCTGGAATTTACTTAGGTTAGGTTAGATTAGGTTAGGTTAGGCTCAGATTTGATCAGATGACCCCAAATTCCGTTTTCTTACATAAGGTTTATATTAAATCAGTTTAATGGAGGTTAGGTTACATTAGCTGGAATTTAGTTAGGTTAGGTTAGGTTAAGTTAGGTTAGGCTCAGATTTGATCAGGAGACCCCAAATTCCGTTTTCTTATATAAGGTTTATATTAGATCAATTTAATGGAGGTTAGGTTACATTAGCTGGAATTTGGTTAGGTTAGGTTAGGTTAGGCTCAGATTTGATGAGGAGAGTCCAAATTCCGTTTTTTAAACAATGTTTATATGAAGTCAGTTTAATTGAGGTTAGGTTACATTAGCTTGAATTTGGTTAAGTTAGGTTAGGTTAGGTTTGGCTCAGATTTGATCAGGAGACCCCAATATCCGTTTTCTTACATAAGGTTTATTTTAAATCAGTTTAATGGAGGTTAGGTTACATTAGCTGGAATTTAGTTAGGTTAGGTTAGGTTAGGTTAGGCTCAGATTTGATCAGGAGACCCCAAATTCCGTTTTCTTACACAAGGTTTATATTAAATCAGTTTAATGGAGGTTAGGTTACATTAGTTGGAATTTGGTTAGGTTAGGTTAGGTTAGGTTAGGTTAGACTCAGATTTGATCAGGAGACCCCAATATCCGTTTTCTTACATAAGGTTTATATTAAATCAGTCTAATGGAGGTTAGGTTACATTAGACGGAATTTGGTTAGGCTAGGTTAGGTTAGGTTACCTTAGGTTAGGCTCAGAATTGATCACGAGACCCCAAATTCCGTCTTCTTACAAAAGCTTTATATTAAATCAGTTTAATGGAGGTTAGGTTACATTACCTGGAATTTAGTTAGGTTAGGTTAGGTTAGGTTAGGCTCAGATTTGATCAGGAGACCCCAAATTCCGTTTTCTTACACAAGCTTTATATTAAATCAGTTTAATGGAGGTTAGGTTACATTAGACGGAATTTGGTTAGGCTAGGTTAGGTTAGGTTACGTTAGGTTAGGCTCAGAATTGATCACGAGACCCCAAATTCCATCTTCTTACAAAAGGTTTATATTAAATCAGTTTAATGGAGGTTAGGTTACATTAGCTGGAATTTAGTTAGGTTAGGTTAGGTTAGGTTAGGCTCAGATTTAATCAGGAGACCCGAAATTCCGTTTTCTTACATAAGGTTTATATTAAGTCAGTTTAATGGAGGTTAGGTTACATTAGCTGGAATTTGGTTAGGTTAGGTTAGGCTAAGATTTGATCAGGAGACCCCAAATTCCGTTTTCTTACAGAAGAATTATATTAAATCAGTTTAATGGAGGTTAGGTTACATTAGCTGGAATTTGGTTTGGTTAGGTTGGGTTAGGTTAGGTTAGATTTCGACTTTTGGAATTTTATTATTTCTGGCCTTTATTTAATTATAAATGGACTGAATGATAATTATTATCATCATTATTATCATTACTGTCATTATTTTTATGATTATCATTATAGTCATTATCATCATGATTATCATTATTATTATCATCATAATTGCAGTTATAATAATTATTATGCTAATTATTATTGTCATTTAATCATTATTACTATTTATATAATGATAATAGCAATAATGATGATCTTAGAAATAATAATGATAATGTTAATAATTATAATTACAATGATAATGATGTTATCATTATTTCTATTGCCATTATTAGTATGGAAATTATTGGAATAGAGTTAATTATTGCTATTATTGCAGTAATTATCAAGATTATCATTATAATTATGACTTTATCTTTATTATCATTGTTATTGTCATTATCATTGTCATTATCATCATACTTATCATCATTATTGTTAATAATAAAGGAATCATCATGGAATTCATCATAATTACCAACAGAAAGCGAAAAGTTTTTTTTCGACGTTTCTCTCAAAAGGCTGTAATACGCTAGATTTTGTAGTTTTTTGGGATTTTATTACTTCTGGACTTTATTTCATTATAAATGGACTGAATGATAATTATTATCATTATTATCATTACTGTCATAATTTTTATGATTATTATCATTATTATTATCCTCATTATTGCAGTTATGATAATTATTATGCTAATCATTATTGCTATTTTTATCATTATAACTATTTATATAATGATAATAGCAATAATGATGATCTTAGAAATAATAATGACAATAATGATAATTATAATGACAATGATAATGATGTTATTATTATTTCTATTGCCATTATTAGTATGGAAATTATTGGAATAGAGTTATTTATTGCTATTATTGCAGTAATTATCAAGATTATCACTATAATTATGACTTTATCATTATTATCTTTATTATTGTCATTATCATCATAATTATCATCATTATTGTCAATAATAAAGGAATCATCATGGAAATCATCATAATTACCTGAATTAATGTTAAAATCCTCATAACTATCATTAAAAAGCGAAAAGTTTTTTTTTCGACATTACTCTCAAAAGGTTGTAATATGCTGTATTTTGCCGTTTTTTTCGACAATGGGGATTTTATTAGTTCTGACCTTTATTTCATCATAAATGGACTGAATGATAATTATTATTATCATTATTATCATTATTGTCACCATTTTTATGATTATTATCACTATAGTCATTATCATCATGATTATCATTATTATTATCATCATTATTGCAGTTATAATAATTATTATGCTAATTATTATTGCTATTTTTATCATTATAACTATTTATATAATGATGATAGCAATAATGGTGATCTTAGAAATAATAATGACAATAATAATAATTATAATGACAATGATAATGATGTTATTATTATTTCTATTGCCATTAGTAGTATGGGAATTATTGGAATAGAGTTTATTATTGCTATTATTGCAGTAATTATCAAGATTATCATTATAATTATGACTTTATCATTATTATCATTATTATTGGCATTATCATTGTCATTATAATCATAATTATCATCATTATTGTCAAGGGTTTTTTTTACGTTTCTCACAAAAGGCTGTAATACGCTAGATTTTGCCGTTTTTTCGACTTTTGGGATTTTATTACTTCTGGTCTTTATTTCATTATAAATGGACTGAATGATAATTATTATCATCATTATTATCATTAAAGGTCATCATTTTTATGTTTATTATCATTATTATTATCATCTTTATTGCAGTTATGATAATTATTATGCTAATTATTATTGCTATTTATATCATTATAACTATTTATATAATGATAATAGCAATAATGATGATCTTAGAAATAATAATGACAATAATAATAATTGTAATGACAATGATAATGATGTTATTATTATTTCTATTGCCATTATTTGTATGGAAATTATTTGAATAGAGTTAATTATTGCTATTATTGCCGTAAATATCAAGATTATCATTATAATTATGACTTTATCATTATCATTATTATTATTGTCATTATCATTGTCATTATCATCATAATTATCATCATTATTTTCAATAATAAAGGAATCATCATGGAAGTCATCATAATTACCTGAATTAATGTTAAAATCCTCATAATTACCATGAAAAACCGAAAAGGGATTTTTTTCGACGTTTCTCTCAAAAGGCTGTAATACGCTAGATTTTGCCATTTTTTTCGACTTTCGGGATTTTATTACCTTGTGCCTTTATTTCATTATCAATGGACTGAATGATAATTCTTATCGTCTTTATTATCATTACTGTTATCATTTTTATGATTATTATCATTATAGTCATTATCATCATGATTATCATTATTATCATATAATAATTATTATACTATTTATTATTGTTATTTCTATCACTGTACCTATCTATATAATGATAATAGCAATAATGATGATCTTAGAAATAATGACTATAATAATAATTATAATGACAATGATAGTGATGTTATTATTTCTATTGCCATTGTTATTATGGAAATCATTAGAATAGAGTTA
Source organism: Penaeus vannamei (assembly GCF_042767895.1). Taxonomy (NCBI): domain Eukaryota; kingdom Metazoa; phylum Arthropoda; class Malacostraca; order Decapoda; family Penaeidae; genus Penaeus; species Penaeus vannamei. Next base: position 18,464,903 of record NC_091573.1, on the reverse strand, counting down.
ATTATTGCTATTATTGCAGTAATTATCAAGATTATCATTATAATTATGACTTTATCATTATCATTATTATTGTCATTATCATTGTCATTATCATCATAATTATCATCATTTTTGTCAAAAATAAAGGAATCATCATGGAAATCATCATGATTACCTGAATTAATGATAAAATTCTCATAATTATCATTAAAAAGCGAAAAGTGTTTTCTTTCGACATTTCTCTCAAAAGGTTGTAATACGCTAATTACTCTCGTAATCATTATTATTACCGTCATTATTGCCATTATTGATTCGGTTATCATGAAAATCATCATAATTAGCAGAATTATTGCTAAGGTCATCATAATCATCCTTTTAACTCGAAAAAGGGGGGTTTCGACTTATCTCTCGAAAGGCTTTATTTCGCTAGACTTCGCCGGCTTTTCGACTTTTCAGATTTTTCTATTTTTAGCCTTTTTCTCATTAAAGATGGGCTTTATAATGATAATGATCATTATTTTCATTATCATCATCATTACTGTCATTATCGCCTTAATCGCCTTAACATAGTCATTATAATAATCATTATCTTAATTATTAATGTCATTTTCATCATTATAATCATTTTGATAATGATAATAACAATAATGATAATTCTGGAAATAATAACATTAATAAGGATTATAATAACAATGATAGGCGTGTTATGATTACTTCTATTATTATTTCTGATATCATTGTCATTATTATTAGGAAAATCATTAGAATAGTGTTGATTATTGCTATTATTGCAATTATTATTTTCGACTTATGGGATTTTTCTACTTTTAGCCTTTTTCTCATTAAAGAAGGGCTTTATAATGATAATTATCATCATTATTATCATTACTGTCATTATCGCCCTAATCACCCTTAATATAGTCATTATAATAATCATTATCTTAATCATTGTCATTTTCATCATTATACTGATGATGATGATGATGATGTCATCATCATCATAATGTTGATGATGACAATAATGATAATTCTGGAAATAATAACAATAATAAGGATTTTAATAACAATAATAGCCGTGTTATAATTACTTCTATTAATATTTATGTTATCATTGTAGTTATTATTATTAGGAAAATCCTTAATATAGTGTTGATTATTGTTATTATTGCAATTATTAGGCAAATCTTCATTATAGTTATCATTGTATAATTATTATCATAATTATTGTCCTAATTAATCTCATAATTATCATTATTATCGTCATTATTCTCATTATTGGTGGGGTTATCATCAAAATCATCATAATTAGCAGAATTATTGCTAAGATCATCATAATCATCCTTTAAACTCGAAAAAGGGGGGTTTTCGATTCATTTCTCCAAAGGCTGTATTTCGCTAGATTTCGCCGTTTTTTCGACTTTTGAGATTTTTCTACTTTTAGCCTTTTTCTCATTATAGATGGGCCTTATAATGATAATTATCATCATTATTGTCATTATCATCATCATCATTATCATTGTCATAATATAGTCATTAATATAGTCATTATGATTATCATCATCTTAATTATAAATGTCATTTTCATCATTCTAATTATTTTACTAATGATAATGACAATAATGATAATTCTGGAAATAATAACAACAATAATAAGGATTATAATAACAATGATAGCCGTGTTATAATTACTTCTATTATTATTATTTTAGTTATCATTGTCGTTATTATTATTAGGAAAATTATTAGAATAGTGTTGATTATTGCTATTATTGCATTTATTAGGCAAATCATCATTATAATTATCATTGTATAAAAACCGGCGAAGTCTAGCGAAATATAGCCTTTGGAGAGATGAGACGAAAACCACCCCTTTTCGAGTTTAAAGGATGATTATGATGATCTTAGCAATAATTCTGCTAATTATGATGATTTTGATGATAACCCCATCAATAATGAGTATAACAATGATAATTATGAGAGTAATTAGGACAATAATATTGATAATAATTATACAATGATAATTATAATGATGATTTGCCTAATAAATGCAATAATAGCAATAATCAACACTATTCTAATAATTTTCCTAATAATAATAACGACAATGATAACTAAAATAATAATAATAGAAGTAATTATAACACGGCTATCATTGTTATTATAATCCTTATTATTGTTGTTATTATTTCCAGAATTATCATTATTGTCATTATCATTAGTAAAATAATTAGAATGATGAAAATGACATTTATAATTAAGATGATGATAATCATAATGACTATATTAATGACTATATTATGACAATGATAATGATGATGATGATAATGACAATAATGATGATAATTATCATTATAAGGCCCATCTATAATGAGAAAAAGGCTAAAAGTAGAAAAATCTCAAAAGTCGAAAAAACGGCGAAATCTAGCGAAATACAGCCTTTGGAGAAATGAATCGAAAACCCCCCTTTTTCGAGTTTAAAGGATGATTATGATGATCTTAGCAATAATTCTGCTAATTATGATGATTTTGATGATAACCCCACCAATAATGAGAATAATGACGATAATAATGATAATTATGAGATTAATTAGGACAATAATTATGATAATAATTATACAATGATAACTATAATGAAGATTTGCCTAATAATTGCAATAATAACAATAATCAACACTATATTAAGGATTTTCCTAATAATAATAACTACAATGATAACATAAATATTAATAGAAGTAATTATAACACGGCTATTATTGTTATTAAAATCCTTATTATTGTTATTATTTCCAGAATTATCATTATTGTCATCATCAACATTATGATGATGATGACATCATCATCATCATCATCAGTATAATGATGAAAATGACAATGATTAAGATAATGATTATTATAATGACTATATTAAGGGTGATTAGGGCGATAATGACAGTAATGATAATAATGATGATAATTATCATTATAAAGCCCTTCTTTAATGAGAAAAAGGCTAAAAGTAGAAAAATCCCATAAGTCGAAAATAATAATTGCAATAATAGCAATAATCAACACTATTCTAATGATTTTCCAAATAATAATGACAATGATATCAGAAATAATAATAGAAGTAATCATAACACGCCTATCATTGTTATTATAATCCTTATTAATGTTATTATTTCCAGAATTATCATTATTGTTATTATCATTATCAAAATGATTATAATGATGAAAATGACATTAATAATTAAGATAATGATTATTATAATGACTATGTTAAGGCGATTAA
>NC_091573.1:18443662-18461156 GCF_042767895.1 Penaeus vannamei | reverse complement strand
CTAATAATTACCATTAAAAAGTGAAATGTTTTTTTTTTTTTTTTGGCGTTATAGTCATTATAGTCATTATCATCATTATTATTATTGTTATTATCATCATTATTGCTGTTATAATAATTATTATTGCTATTTGTATCATTATAACTATTTATATAATAATAGCAATAATGATGATCTTAGAAATAATGATGACAATAATAATTATAATGACAATGATAATGATATTATTATTTCATTGATATTATTACTATTAGTATCATAAAGTCATAAAAATGATGACAGTAATGATAATGATGATGATAATTATTATTCAATCCATTTATAATAAAGTAAACGCCAGAGGTAATAAAATCCCAAAAGCCGAAAAAACGGCAAAATCTAGCGTGTTACAACCTTTTGAGAGAAACGTCGAAAAAAAACCTTTTTCGTTTTCTAATGGTAATTATGAGGATTTTAACATTAATTCAGGTAATTATGATGATTTTCATGATAATTCCTTTACTGTTGACAATAATGATGATAATTATTATGATAATGACAATGATAATGACAATAATAACGATAAAATCAAAATTATAATGATAATTTTGATAATTACTGCAATAATAGCAATAATGAACTTTATTCCAATAATTTCCATACTAAAAATGGCAATAAAAATAATAATAACATCATTATCATTGTCATTATAATTAATATTATTGTCATTATTATTTCTAAGATCATCATTATTGCTATTATCATTATATAAATAGTTATAATGATAAAAATAGCAATAATAATTAGTAAAATAATTATTATAACGGCAATAATGAGGATATTAATAATAAAAATCATGATGATAATGACTATAATGATAATAATCATAAAAATACTGACAGTAATGATAACGATAATAATTATCATTCAGCCATTTATAATGAAATAAAGGCCAGAAGTAATAAAATCCCAGAAGTCGAAAAAACGGCAAAATCTAGCGTATTACAGCCTTTTGAGAGAAACGTCGAAAAAAAACCTTTTCGCTTTTTAATGGTAATTAAGAGGATTTTTACATTAATTCAGGTAATTATGATGATTCCCATGATGATTTCTTTATTATTGACAATAATGATGATAATTATGATGATAATGAAATTTTTACTGCAGAATTACTGCAATAATAGCAATAATTAACTCTATTCCAATTATTTCCATTATCATTATTATAATCATAATTATCATCATTATTGTCAGTAATAAAGGATTCATCGTGGAAATCATCATAATTACCTGAATTAATGTTAAAATCCTCATGATTACCATTAAAAAGCGAAAATGTTTTTTTGGACGTTTCTCTCAAAAGCTGTAATACGCTATATTTTGCCGTTTTTTCGACTTCTGGGATTTTATTACTTCTGGCCTTTATTTCATTATAAATGGACTGAATGATAATTATCATCATTATTATCATTACTATCATCATTTTTATGATTTTTATCATTAGAGTCATTATCATCATCATCATTATTATCATCATTATTGGTTATAATAATTATTATGCTAATTATTATTGCTATTTTTATCATTATAACTATTCATATAATGGTAATAGCAATAATGATGATCTCAGAAATAATAATGAAAATAATAATTATTATAATTACCTGAAATAATTTTAAAATCCTCATAATTACCAATAAAAAGCGAAAAAGTTTTTTTTTCGACGTTTCGCTAGATTTTTCTTTTTTTCGACTATTTGGATTTTATTAATTTTGGCCTTTATTTCATTATAAATGGACTGGATAATAATTATTACCATCATTATTATCATTACTGTCATTATTCTTATGATTATTATCATTATAGTCATTATCATCATGATTGTCATCATTATTATTATCATTATTACGGTTATAATGATTATTATGCTAATTATTATAGCTATTTTCATCATCATAACTATTTTTATAATGATAATAGCAATAAAAATAATTTTAGAAATAACAATGAGAATAATAATAATTATAATGACAATGATAATGATGTTATTAATATTTCTATTGCCATTATTAGTATGGAAATTATTGGAATAGTGTTAATTATTGCTATTATTGCAGTAATTCTCAAGATTATCATTATAATTATGACTTTATCATTATTATCATTATTATTGTCATTATCATTGTTATTATCATCATAATTATCATCATTATTGTCAATAATAAGGGAATCATCATGGAAATCATCATAATTACCTGAATTAATGTGAAAATCCTCATAATTACCATTAAAGAGCGAAAAGTGTTTTTTCACAAGGCTGTAATACGCTAGATTTTGCCGTTTTTTCGACTTTTGGGATTTTATTACTTCTGGCCTTTATTTCATTATAAATGGACTGAATGATAATTTTTATCAACATTATTATCATTACTGTCATCATTTTTATGATTATTATCATTAGAGTCATTATCATCATGATTATCATTATTATTATCATCATTATTGTAGTTATAATAATTATTATGCTAATTATTATTGATATTTTTATCATTATAACTATTTATATAATGATAATAGCAATAACGATGATCTTAGAAATAATAATGACAATAATAATAATTATAATGACAATGATAATGATATTCTTTCTATTGCCATTATTAGTAGGGAAATTATTGGAATAGAGTTAATTATTGCTATTATTGCAGTAATTATTAAGATTATCATTTTAAATATGACTTTATCTTTATTATCATTATTATTGTCATTATTATTTTCATTATCATAATTATCATCATTATTGTCAATAATAAAGGAATCATCATAGAAATCATCATAATTACCTGAATTAATGTTAAAATCCTCATAATTACCAAGAAAAAGCGAAAAGTTTTTTTTTCCGACGTTTCTCTCAAAATGTAATACGCTAGATTTTGCCGTTTTTCAGACTATTGGGATTTTATTACTTCTGGCCTTTATTTCATTATAAATGGACTGAATGACAATTATTATCATCGTTATTAGCATTACTGTCATCATTTTTATGATTATTATCATTATAGTCATTATCATCATGATTATCATTATTATTATCATCATTATTACAGTTATAAAAATTATTATTGCTTTTTTATCATTATAACTATTCATATAATGATAATAGCAATAATGATGATCTTAGAAATAATAATGACATAATGATAATTATAATGACAATAATAATGATGTTATTATTATTTCTATTGCCATTATTAGTATGGAAATTATTGGAGTAGAATTAATTATTGCTAGTATTGCAGTAAGTAATCAAGATTATCATTATAATTATGATTTTATCATTATTATCATTATTATTGTCATAATCATAATGGGTGAGTGCTTCATGCGCAGGGTGGTGTGAAGCGATGGTGTGGTAGCTTAGTGTTTAGTGCTTGCATGCCTTCTCGCTTGCAGCTGCCACCGCTGGCTAGACTTGAGCGAAAAAGGGGGCAGCGCTGCATAAGTCTCCCCTGCCAGTTCATAGCCTCTCCATCATCGAGACTTCTGCAGTGCCTCCTTGTGGCCACCTATGGAAACTGGCACCTTGCGGTCCCAGGCTGAACTGTAGGGGATCTCGGAGCAGTAGGAGGCCCCAGAGGTACAGGGTCATGGCCCACTGGCGTGTGGACACGCCCTGGTCTTGTACTAACTCCTGCCCCTAAGCCCCCTGGGGTCAATGGGAGGCTCGGGGGAGGTGGGCCTTGCCAGTCCTCCTCCCCCCAGAGAATAAGCCACTGGCAGCGTCACACTTAATTGGAAATGCTGGGGGGAGGGGTAATGTCCCTCCTACCCAGCGAGAGAGGCGGGATGCTGGCCCCGTTGGGAGGGTGACTGCTGGGGCGCGGAATAGGAACGGGAGCTCCTCGTCCTGCCTGCGTCCTGGCAGCCGCCAGCCCAATATGAAGCTTGTGGGGAAAGACCTAGGGAACCCCACAGGTGGATGAAGGGTCCTGCAGCCTGCCGCCTTTTATGTGGGGCAGCGTCGGCGGGGGTGGCAGAGGTGGCATCCACCCAGAGCGACTGCCCGAGGGTTAACTTCAGGCGGAAAGTCAGGGTGGGGGCTTGGAACGTCCGCTCTTTACATCAGGATGATCGGTTACCCCTGCTATCGAGGGAACTGGGGAGGCTGAGAGTAGGGGTGGCTGCTCTCTCAGAGGTGAGAAGACCTGGCAGCAGCACGACCAGTGTAGGTGGCTACACCTATTACTGGTAAGGCCGCAGCGATGGTCACCATCTCCAGGGAGTAGCCATAGCTGTCTCCGGTAGGCTCCAGCCCTCGGTGGTAGAGGTCACTCCAGTCGATGAGCATATAATGGTGATGAGAATGAAGCTGTCTTTGGGCTTCATGTCTCTTATTGCTGTGTACGCTCCTACCGATGTTTGTAAACTTGATATGAAAGAGATGTTCTGCGCCAAACTTGCATCCGTGGCAGTCAGTTGTCCCCGGCGAGATATTCGTATTGTTCTGGGTGATTTCAATGCAGTATCTGGCTGCGATCGAGCTGGCTATGAGATGTCAGTCGGTCCTTATGGTTCGGGAGTTGATACCGGCAGCAAGAATTCCCTCCTTTTCCGGGATTTTGCTAGATCCCAGAAATTGAGGATTTCTGGCTCCTGGTACTAGCACCCAGACCCACATCGTTGGACATGGTACAGGGATGCGGGTAATGCAACCAAGGAGATCGACCACATTCTCGTTAGGACTTGGAGGATCCTCCAGAACTGCAGGGTGTATCGGAGTGCTGAGTTCTGTGGTACTGACCATAGATTAGTTGAAGCTACTCTCCGGGTACACTTCAAAACTCCCCAGCGGCCCAATGACCACCCTAGGGTGTTTCATCTGGACAGGCTGAAGGAGAGTGAGTGTGCTCGGTTTGCTGAGACAATCTCTGATCGGTTCACAGAGCTTGACAATCTGACGGACCCTGTACTTCTGTGGGACACCTTCAAGCGTGAAACGCTTGATGCAGCCCAAGAATCGATTAGAGAATGCCCGAGAGCAAGACAGAATTCAATCTCTCAGGAGAAACTGGAAGCCACTGATGCTTGCTGTGCGGCTCGTCTGGCAGGGGATCGGGATTTGCACCGTTCTCAGGTGCGCAGAACTCGGTCTCTGTTAAGAAGGGACAAGGAACAGTTTATTAGGAATCTTGCTGAGGAGGTTGAAGGCCATTTCTTAGTAAATGACCTTCGTCCTGCATACTAAGCCTTGAGAAAACTGAACTCCAAGCCCTCTTCACAGGTGACTGCAGTTCGCTTAGTGGGTGGCCAGATTGTCTCAGATCCTGTTGCGGTGAGGGAGTGTTGGGATGAATACTTTGAGCAGTTGTATCAGGTTGACCCTCCAACAGTTAACTTGGATGTAGGTAGTGCCGTGATTCCACTGCCGGACCCACCCATTAGCTGAGGTTAGGGAGGCGATTTCCAAGCTGAAGAGTGGTAAAGCAGCGGGTATTTGCGGCATCCCAGCTGAGCTGTTAAAGGCTGGTGGTGAACCTATGGCACGGGGATTGCATGCTGTCCTGGCTGCCATTTGGCAGTCCGGTACCGTTCCCTCTGACCTGTTGAGGGGTGTGGTCATCCCTCTCTGGAAGGGGAAGGGGGACCGATGGGACTGCAGCAATCACCGCGGCATCACACTACTCAGTGTACCAGGCAAGGTTCTTGCCCGCATCCTTCTGAGGCGTATCAGAGACCATCTACTAAGGCATCAGAGGCCAGAGCAATCCGGATTCACTCCTGGTAAGTCAACAATAGACCGTATCCTTGCGCTTCGAGTCATTGTAGAGCGCCGTCGTGAGTTCGGACGTGGGTTAATTGCAGCCTACATCAACCTCAAGAAGGCTTTCGAAACAGTACATCGGAAATCACTCTGGGAGATCCTGAGACTGAGAGGAATTCCAACAAGGATTATTGAACTAATAGCAAACCTATATACTGGTACTGAAAGTGCTGTAAAGTGTGGTGGGGGCCTGTCGAGCTTCTTTCCTGTCAGTTCAGGAGTGAGGCAAGGCTGTGTTCTTGCACCAACCCTTTTCAACACTTGCATGGACTGGATACTAGGCAGAGCTACTGTTTAAAGTCATTGTGGAGCAACACTGTTACAGACCTTGATTTTACCGATGATGTTGCAATTCTATCTGAGTCTTTGGAAACCTTAGTGGTGGCCCTCGATGCATTTAGTAATGAAGCGAAGCCCTTGGGTCTAGAGGTCTCCTGGACCAAGACCAAGATCCAGGACTTTGGGGACTTACTAGAACCTGTTCAGTCGGTACGTGTTTGCGGCGAGGACATTGAGGTCACAGAGAGCTTTACATACCTTAGTAGTGCAATTCATAACTCTGGGCTGTGAGACCAGGAAGTCAGTAGACAGATTGGCCTGGCAGCAGGGCTCTTGAACTCTCTAGACAAGAGTATTTGGAGATGCCTGTACCTGTGCAGAAGGACCAAGCTACAGGTTTTCAGGGCCCTAGTAATGCCAGTAGTGAAACCTGGACATTATCCAGTGCACTGGAGTCCCGTCTTGAAGCCTTTTGTAATGGGGTAATGGGGTACTGTTGGCGGGACCATGTGTCCAACCAACGGCTGCACCGTGAGACTAGCACAGGACCTGTTACCTGCACAATCTGGGATCGCCAACTCAGGCTATATGGCCACCTGGCTCGCTTTCCACAGGCTGATCCTACCCATCAGGTTGTCTCTGTAAGAGACAACCCTGGGTGGAGGAAACCTGTGGGACGACCTAGGAGGTCGTGGCTTGGGCAGATCGATCAAACCTGTCGGGAAGAGCTCGAGATGGACCGGGCCCCTGCCTGGCGACTTACCATGAAGGATCCCAAAAGGTGGAAGCAGAAGGTGGACGCGGCTATACGTCCCCGTCGGCGTTAGCTCCGGATGATGATGTCATTATCATTGTCATTATCATCATAATTATTATCATTATTGCCAATAGAAAAGGAATCATCATGGAAACCATCATAAATACCTGAATTAATGTTATAATCCTCATAATTACCAATAAAGAGCGAAAAGGTTTTTTTTTCGACGTTTCTCTCAGAAGGCTGTAATACGCTAGATTTTGCCGTTTTTTCGACATTTGGGATTTTATTACTTCTGACCTTTATTTCATTATAAATGGACTGAATAATATTTATTATCATCATTATTATCATTACTGTCATCATTTTTATGATTATTATCATTATAGTCATTATCATCATGATTATCATTATTATTATCATCATGATTATCATTATTATTATCATCATGATTATCATTATTATTATCATCATGATTATCATTATTATTATCATCATTATTGCAGTTATAATAATTATGCAAATTATTATTGCTATTTTCATCATTATAACTATTTATATAATGATAATAGCAATAATGATGATCTTACAAATAATAATGACAATAATAATAATAATTATAATGACAATGATAATGATGTTATTATTATTTCTATTGCCATTATTAGTATGGAAATGATTGGAATAGAGTTAATTATTGCTATTATTGCAGTAACTATCAAGATTATCATTATAATTATGATTTTATCATTATTATGATTATTATTGTCATTATCATTGTCATTATCATCATAATTGTCCACATTATTGTCAATAATAAAGGAATCATCATGGAAATCATCATAATTACCTGAATTAATGTTAAAATCCTCCTAATTACCATTAATAAGCGAAAAGGTTTTTTTCGACGTTTCTCTCAAAAGGCTGTAATACGCTAGATTTTGCCGTTTTTTTCGACTTTTGGGATTTTATTACTTCTGGCCTTTATTTCATTATAAATGGACTGAATGATAATTATTATCATTATTATCATTACTGTCATCATTTTAATTATTAGAATCATTATTATCATCATTATTGCAGTTATAATAATTATTATGCTAATTATTATTGCTATTTTTATCATTATAACTATTTTTATAATGATAATAGCAATAATGATGATCTTAGAAATAATAATGAAAATAATAATAATTATAATGACAATGATAATGATATTATTTCTATTGCCATTATTAGTGTGGAAATTATTGGAATAGAGTTAATTATTGCTATTATTCTAGTAATTATGAAGATTATCATTATAATTATGACTTTATCATTATTATCATTATTATTGTCATTATCATTGTCATTATCGTCATAATTATCATAATTGTCAATAATTAAGAAATCACCATGGAAATCATCATAATTACCTGAATTAATGTTAAAATCCTCATAAATACCATTAAAAAGCGAAAAGGGTTTTTTTCGACCTTTCTCTCAGAAGGCTGAAATACGCTAGATTTTGCCGTTTTTTTCGACTTTTGTGATTTTATTACTTCTGGCCTTTATTTCATTATAAATGGACTGAATAATAATTATCATCATTATTATCATTACTGTCATCATTTTTATGATTATAATCATTATAGTCATTATCATCATGATTTTCATTATTATTATCATCATTATTGCAGTTATAATAATTATTATGCTAATTATTATTGCTTTTTTATCATTATAACTATTTATATAATGATAATAGCAATAATGATGATCTTAAAAATAATAATGACAATAATAATAATCATAATGACAATGATAATAATATTATTATTTATATTGCCATTATTAGTATGGAAATTATTTGAATAGAGTTAATTATTGCTATTTTTGAGTGATTATCAAGATTATCATTATAATTATGACTTTATCTTTGATATCGTTATTATTGTCATTATCATTGTCATTATCATCATAATTATCCACATTATTGTCAATAATAAAGGAATCATCATGGAAATCATCATAATTACCTGAATTAATGTTAAAATCCTCATAATTACCATTAAAACGTGAAAAGTTTTTTTTTCGACATTTCTCTTCAAAAGGCTAGATTTTGCCGTTTTTTCGACTTATGGGATTTTATTACTTCTGGCCTTTATTTCATTATAAATGGACTGGATGATAATTATTATCATCATTATTATCATTACTGTCATCATTTTTATGATTATTATCATTATAGTCATTATCATCATGATTATAATTATTATCATCATTATTGAATTTATAATAATTAGTATGCTAATTATTATTGCTATTTTTACATTATAACTTTTTGTATAATGATAATAGCAATAATGATGATCTTAGAAATAATAATGACAATAATGATTATTATTATTTCTATTGCCATTGTTAGTATGGAAATTATTGGAATAGAGTTAATTATTGCTATTCTTGCAGTAATTATCAACATTATCATTATAATTATGATTTTCTATTATTATCATCATTATTATTGTCATTATCATTTTCATTATCACCGTAATTATCGTCATTATTGTCAATAATAAATGAATTAGGGAAAGCATCATAATTACCTGAATTAATGTTAAAATCCTCATAATTACCATTAAAAAGCGAAAAGGTTTTTCTTTTCGACGTAGATTTTGCCGTTTTTTCGACTTTTGGGATTCTATTAATTCTGGCTCTTATTTCATTATAAATGGACTGAATGATAATTATCATCATTATTATCATTACTGTCATCATTTATATGATTATTATCATTATAGTCATTATCATCATGATTATCATTATTATTATCATCATTCTTGCAGTTATAATAATTATTATGCTAATTATTATTGTTATTTTTATTATTATAACTATTTATATAATGATGATACCAATTATGATGATCTTAGAAATAATAATGACAATAATAATAATTACAATGACAATGATAATGTTATTATTTCTATTGACATTATTAGTATGTAAATTATTGGAATAGAGTTAATTGTTGCTATTATTGCAGTAATTATCAAGATTATTATTATAATTATGAGTTTATCTTTATTATCATTATTATTGTCATTATCATTATCATTATCATCAGAATTATCATCATTATTGTCAATAATAAAGGAATCATCAGGGAAATCATCATTATTACCTGAATTAATGTTAAAATGCTCATAATTATTTTAAAAAGGGAAAAGGTTTTTTTTTCGACGTTTCTTTCAAATGGCTGTAATATGCTAAATTTTGCCGTTTTGACTTGAGGGATTTTATTACTTCTGGCCTTTGTTTCATTATAAATGGACTGAATGATAATTATTATAATTATTATCATTACTGTCATCATTTTATGATTATCATCATTATAGTCATTATCATCATGATTATCATTACTATTATCATCATTATTGCAGTTATAATAATTATCATGATAATTATTATTGCTATTTTTATCCCTATAACTATTTATCTAATGATAATAGCAATAATAATTATTTTAGAAATAATAATGACAATGATAATAATGATAATGACAATTATAATGAAATTATTATTATTTCTATTGCCATTATTAGTATGGAAATTATTGGAATAGATTTTATTATTGCTATTATTGCAGTAATTATCAAGATTATCATTATAAATATAACTTTATCATTATCATTATTAGTGTCATTCTCATTATAATTATCATCATAATTATCATCATTATTGTCAATAATAAAGGAATCAGCATAATTACCTGAATTAATGTTAAAATCCTCATAATTTCCATTAAAAAGGCAAAATGTTATTTTCGACGTTTCTCTCCAAAAGCTGTAATACGCTAGATTTTGGCGTTTTTGGGGGGGGGAATTTTATTACTTCTGGCCTTTATTTCATTATAAATGGACTGAATGATAATTATTACCATCATTATTATCATTACTGTCATCAGTTTTATGATTATTATTATTATAGTCATTATCATCATGATAATCATTATTATTATCATCATTATTGCAGTTGTAATAATAATTATGCTAATTATTATTGCTATTTTTATCATTATAACTATTTATATAATGATACTAGCAATAATGATGATCTTAGAAATAATAATGACAATAATAATATTCATAATGACAATGATAATGATGTTATCATTATTTCTATTGCCATTATTAGTATGGAAATTATTGGAATAGAGTTAATTATTGCTATTATTGCAGTAATTATGAAGATTATCATTATAATAATGACTTTATCATTATTATCATTATTATTGTCGTTATCATTGTCATTATCATCATAATTATCATCATTATTGTCAATAATAAAGGAATCATCATGGAAATCATCATAATTAGCTGAATCAATGTTAAAATCCTCATAATTAGCATTAAAAAGCGAAAAGGGTTTTTTTCCACGTATCTCTCAAAAGGCTGTATGGAATACGCTAGATTTTGCCGTTTTTTCGACTTTTGGGATTTTATTACTTCTGGCCTTTTTTCCTTTATTATCACTATATAAATAGTTATAAGGATAAAAATAGCAATAATAATTATGATAATAATTATTATAACTGCAATAATTATGATAATAATGATAATCATGATGATAATGACTATAATGATAATATTCATAAGAATGATGACAATAATGATAATAATGATGATAATGATTATCATTCAGTCCATTTATAATGAAATAAAGGCCAAAGTAATAAAATCCCTCAAGTAGAAAAAACGGCAAAATCTAGCCTTTTACAGCTTTTTGAGAGAAACGTCGAAAAAAACCTTTTCGCTTTTTTATGGTAATTATGAGCAATTTAACATTAATTCAGGTAATTATGATGATTTCCACGATGATTCCTTTATAATTGAAAATAATGATAATAATTATGATGATAATAACAATGATAATGACAATAAGAATTATAATAATGATAAAGTAATAATTAAAATGATAAGCTTGATAATTACTGCAATAATAGCAATAATTAACTCAATTCCAATAATTTCCATACTAATAATGTCAATAGAAATAATAATAACATCATTATCATTGTCATTTTAATTATTATTATTGTCATTATTATTTCTAAGATCATCATTATTGCTTTTATCATTATATAAATAGTTATAATGATAAAAATAGCAATAATAATTATCATAACTACAATAATGATGATAATAATAATGATAATCCTAATGATAATGACTATAATGGTAATAATCATAATGACAATGATAGTGATGTTATTATTTACATTGCCATTATTAGTATGGAAATTATTGGAATATAGTTAATTATTGCTATAATTGCAGCAATTATCAAGATTATCATTATAATTATGATTTTATCATTATTATTATCATTATCATTGTCATAATCATCATAATCATCATCATTATTGTCAATAATAAAGGAATCATCATGGAAATCATGATAATTACCTGAATTAATGTTAAAATCCTCATAATTACCATTAAAAAGCGAAAAGTTTTTTTTTTCGACGGTTCTCTCAGAAGTCTGTAATACGCTAGATTTTGCCGTTTTTTCGACTTTTGGGATTTTATTACTTCTGGCTTTTATTCATTATAAATGTACTGAATGATAATTATTATAATCATTATTATCATTACTGTCATCATTTTATGATTATCATTATAGTCATTATCATCATGATTATCACTATTATTATCATCATTATTGCAGTTATAATAATTATTATGCTAATTATTATTGCTATTCTTAACATTATAAATATATATATAATGATAATAGAAATAGTGATGATCTTAGAAATAATAATGACAATAATAATAATTATAATGACAATGATAACGATGTCATTATTATTTCTATTGCCATTATTAGTATGGAAATTATTGGAATAGAGTTAATTAATGCTATTATTGCAGTAATTATCAAGATTATCATTGTGAATATGACTTTATCATTATCATTATTATTGTCATTAACATTGTCCTTATCTTCATAATTATCACCATCATTGTCAATAATAAAGGAATCATCATAATTACCTGAATTAATGTTAAAATCCTCATAATTACCATTAAAAGGCGAAAAGTTTTTTTTGACTTCTGGGATTTTATTACTTCTGGCCTTAATTTCATTATAAATGGACTGAATGATAATTATTATCATCATTATTATCATTAATGTCATCATTTTTATGATTATTATTATTATAGTTATCATCATGTTTATCATAATTATCATCATCCTTATTACAGTTATAATAATTATTATGCTAATTATCATTGCTATTTTCATTATTATAACTATTTATATAATGATAATAGCGATAATGATGATCTTAGAAATAATAATGACAATAATAATAATTATAATGACAATGATAATGGTGTTATTATTATTTCTATTGCCATTATTTGTATGGAAATTCTTGGAATAGAGTTAATTATTGCTATTATTGCAGTAATTATCAAGATTATCATTATAATTATGACTATCATTATTATCATTATTATTTTCGTTATCATTTTCATTATCATCATAATTAACATCATTATTGTCAATAATAAAGGAATCATCATGGAAATCATCTTAATTAACTGAATTAATGTTAAAATCCTCATAATTACCATTAAAAAGCGAAAAGTGTTTTTTCGACGTTTCTGTCAAAAGGCTGTATACGCTAGATTTTGCCGTTTTTTCGACTTTTGGGATTTTATTACTTCTGGCCTTTTATCCTTTATTATCACTATATAAATAGTTATAAGGATAAAAATAGAATAATAATTAGAATAATATTCATTATAACTGCAATAATGATGATAATAATAATGATAATCATGATGATAATGATTATAATGATAATAATCATAAAAATGATGACAGTAATTATAATAATGATGATAATGATTATCATTCAGTCCATTTATAATGAAATAAGAGCCAGAAGTAACAAAATCCCAGAAGTCGAAAAAAACGGCAAAATCTAGCGTATTACAGCCTTCTGAGAGGTACGTCGAAAAAAAAAACCTTTTCGCTTTTTAATGGTAATTATGAGGATTTTAACATTTATTCAGGTAATTATGATGATTTCCATGATGATTCCTTTATTATTGACAATAATGATGATAATTATGATGATAATGACAATGATAATGGCAATAAAAATAATAATGATAAAGTCATAATTATAATGATAATCTTGAGAATTACTGCAATAATAGCAATAATTAACACTATTCCAATAATTTCCATACTAATAATAGCAATAGAAATAATAATAACATAATTATCATTGTCATTTTAATTATTATTATTGTCATTATTATTTCTAAGATCATAAATACTTCTATTATCATTTTATGAATAGTTATAATGATAAAAATATCAATAATAATTAGCATAATAATTATTATAACTGCAATAATTATTATAATAATAATAATAATGATATTCAAAATGATAATGATAATATAATATAAATAATCTTAAAAATGATGACAGTAATGATAGTAATGAGGATAATAATTATCTTTCACAGTCCATTTATAATGAAATAAAGGCCAGAAGTAATAAAATCCCAAAAGTCGAAAAAACTGCAAAATCTAGCGTATTACAGCCTTTTGAGAAAAACGTCGAAAAAAAACTGGTAATTATAAGGATTTTAACATTAATTCAGGTAATTATGATGATTTCTCTGATGATTCCTTTATTTTTGACAATAATGATGATAATTATGATGATAATGACAATGATAATGACAATAATAATTATGATAATTATAAAGTCATAATTATAATGATAGTCTTGAGAATTACTGCAATAATAGCAATAATTCCCATAATTTCCATACTGAAAATGGCAATAGAAATAATAATAACATCATTATCATTGTCATTATAATTATTATTATTGTCATTATTATTTCTGAGATCATCATTATTGCTATTATCATTATAAAAATAGTTATAATGATAAAAATGGCAAAAATAATTATTATAATAGCAATAATGATGCTAATAATAATGATAATCATGATGATAATGACTCTAATGATATTAAGGATCCTGAGACAAAAATAGGCCGAGTTTTAGCTATTAATGATAATGATTATTAGGATTATTAATATACTATTATTGTTATTATTATCAACTTTGTTATTATCATCAACGGCAGCGGCCATTTTGAATATCGGTCACAAAAAAAAAAAAAAAAAAAAAACTTCAAGGGTGCGAAGTTTGCGCTCGACTGATTCATCATCGTTAGTTTCAGATCTACTAGAAACAACAAACCCATTGTATATTTTTCAAGTCCGGGAATACTCTCTCTGCCACGGGACTCTAATGATAATGATACAGATGATACTAGCTATAATAATAAAAATTATGATGATGACAATGATAATAAAAATTATGATAATAAAGATAATAATGATAATGATGATGATGATAATGATGATAACAACAACAACAATAATAATAACAATAATAGGGAAAGTGACAAAATAATGATAATACAAAATAAATAAATAAATTGATAATAATAATAATAATAATAATAATAATAATAATAATAATAATAATAATAACATAATAATAATTTATAATAACATTAATGATAATGAAAATGATAACAATACTGATAGTAATAATGATAACATTAACGATAATAACGATAATAACAATCACTATGATAATAATAATGATAATAATCAGTATGATAACAATAATAATGATAATAAAAATAGTAATAATAAGGATAAGGATAACGATAGTAATGATAATGATGAAGCCATTGTTAATGATAATAATAATAATCATTATAAAACAATAAAAATTATATCAATAATAATGATAATTATGTGTGTGTGTGCGTGTGTTAAGTAAATCACATATGGCCAATATCTTCAAATGTGGACACAAAACTTGAAAGTTCTATTGAAATCTTGATAGTCAAGGAATTACAGTTACTGGAGGGGAATGAAGCAACGATATCTGCAGCATCTATATTGACTACTTCATCCATGGCTTCAAAAAGAGACAACTGCTCCTGCTTCCAACGAGTAATTAGCTTGCAATTATCTTTATTTGCCATATGCCCAAAAATATGGATAAATTTCATTTTATCGTGTTCACTTGAGTCATAGACTGTGAGCCATAAATCATGGCTTTACTGGAATATGAGGTCCGCTTTTACTTAACGTAACAACATTAACTAAGTATTATAGGACAATTTGGAGATGCTAAATGCAAATTTACCTGTTGTCACGGTGACCCAAGGCCACCAAAAGAGGGCGCTAATCCCATTTTTGCTCCCCTTGTTGCAAAACCGTATTTTAGGTTTATCTTTTTATTTTATTATTTGATATATTCTTTTGTAACATTTCCCATGAAAATAAATGATTATTCAACAAATGGTGTGTGTGGGGTGGGATGAGGATCAAAACCTTGTAGTGATCTTCACCAAATATCTAACGATCACTCCAGGAGGTAATGAAACAACAATGAAATATCTTTTCATACCTCTAACTCCCCCACAGGCAAACGAAAAATAAAACGATGACCTCAAGGTGGCAACTCCCATTCCTGGTGGAATACACAAGGTGGCGTTATTTTGCCCTACTATTTCCAAGGGGGTTGTTGGGTTACCTTACTGACGTCGCCCCTTTACCCTGTGGTTTATGCTCTACAAAGTGACGCTTTCTCCGAATTCGGAAATCAACAACAGCCCCCGAGAAAAAGGGCGTTTATCTGGCGAAGTGAGGAGGATGCTCGCGCACGTTCCTCTGCCAAACATTTTTTTTTTTTTTTTTTTTTTTTACCAAATAAATAATTTACTTGTATTTTTTGTATTGCTATATGTGTACCCCCCGAGGATGGTACTCTTTGTTTTTATGTTAAGACTTTTATAAATATATTCTTTTAATGATCTGAGGTCCATTTAATTTTAAGTCTTAAATCTCAATTAATTAAAATATTTTGTTTCTTAATTTGGCTCATTTAAGTGTTTCATATAAAGTATCTTGAGTGATTTTGATATTGGTTGTTTTTGTGGATTTTCATTTGAACGTATTTTATTACATTAATTTAGATTAAAATTTTCACACATATGGGTTTTAAGATTTGTTTTATCTATCTTGATAAAAAAAAAAAAAAAAAAAAAAAAAAAAACGTTTTACACTATTCTCGCCTACAAACATGGTAAGTACACACACAAAGAAGGTGAGAAGCCCATTCCGTGGAACTCCGGAATGGGCTTTCACCTGTCTTAGATATAAGTGGTCGTGGAGATAGTTACTATAAGTTGTAAGAAATAATTGGTCAGGTATTTATTCGATAAAAGAGACCTCGTTGACCTGCATATCTTATCATCTTCGGGATTTTTATTATATCGTTTGTGTTTTACTGTGTTTACCGTTTTTATGTTCAGTGTTTTAATGTATTAAGTGTATTTTGTTTCATCGTTTGTTTTACAGTGTTCTGTTCTGTTTTACCGTTCTATTGATGTTTCAAGTGCCTTTTGCTTTACCGTTCATTTTATTGGATTGTATTTTACTTTATTTCATGATTTGTTTTATTGTCTTCGTTGCATTTTATTTTCGTATTTTAGTGTCATTTTACTACATCGTTTGTTTTATTGTGTTTCATACATTCGTTTAA
>NC_091573.1:18422779-18438162 GCF_042767895.1 Penaeus vannamei | reverse complement strand
TTTATTTATTTATTTTGTATTATCATTATTTTGTCACTTTCCCTATTATTGTTATTATTATTGTTGTTGTTGTTATCATCATTATCATCATCATCATTATCATTATTATCTTTATTATCATAATTTTTATTATCATTGTCATCATCATAATTTTTATTATTATAGCTAGTATCATCTGTATCATTATCATTAGAGTCCCGTGGCAGAGAGAGTATACCCGGACTTGAAAAATATACAATGGGTTTGTTGTTTCTAGTAGATCTGAAACTACCGATGATGAATCAGTCGAGCGCAAAGTTCGCACCCTTGAAGTTTTTTTTTTTTTTTTTTTTTTGTGACCGATATTCAAAATGGCCGCTGCCGTTGATGATAATAACAAAGTTGATAATAATAACAATAATAGTATATTAATAATCCTAATAATCATTATCATTAATAGCTAAAACTCGGCCTATTTTTGTCTCAGGATCCTTAATATCATTAGAGTCATTATCATCATGATTATCATTATTATTAGCATCATTATTGCAATTATAATAATTATTATTGCCATTTTTATCATTATGACTATTTTTATAATGATAATAGCAATAATGATGATCTCAGAAACAATAATGACAATAATAATAATTATAATGACAATGATAATGATGTTATTATTATTTATATTGCCATTTTCAGTATGGAAATTATGGGAATAGAGTTAATTATTGCTATTATTGCAGTAATTCTCAAGACTATCATTATAATTATGACTTTATCATTATCATAATTATTATTGTCATTATCATTGTCATTATCATCATAATTATCATCATTATTGTCAAAAATAAAGGAATCATCAGAGAAATCATCATAATTACCTGAATTAATGTTAAAATCCTTATAATTACCATTAAAAAGCGAAAAGTTTTTTTTCGACGTTTTTCGACGCTAGATTTTGCAGTTTTTTCGACTTTTGGGATTTTATTACTTCTGGCCTTTATTTCATTATAAATGGACTGTGAAAGATAATTATTATCCTCATTATTATCATTACTGTCATCATTTTCATGATTATTTATATTATAATCATTATCATTTTGAATATCATTATTATTATTATTATTATAATTATTGCAGTTATAATAATTATTATGCTAATTATTATTGATATTTTTATCATTATAACTATTCATAAAATGATAATAGAAGTATTTATGATCTTAGAAATAATAATGACAATAATAATAATTAAAATGACAATGATAATTATGTTATTATTATTTCTATTGCTATTATTAGTATGGAAATTATTGGAATAGAGTTAATTATTGCTATTATTGCAGTAGCTCTCAAGATTATGATTATAATTATGACTTTATCATCATTATTATTATTGCCATTATCATTGTCATTATCATCATAATTATCATCATTATTGTCAATAATAAAGGAATCATCATGGAAATCATCATAATTACCTGAATAAATGTTAAAATCCTCATAATTACCATTAAAAAGCGAAAAGGTTTTTTTTTCGACGTACCTCTCAGAAGGCTGTAATACGCTAGATTTTGCCGCTTTTTTTCGACTTCTGGGATTTTGTTACTTCTGGCTCTTATTTCATTATAAATGGACTGAATGATAATCATTATCATCATTATTATAATTACTGTCATCATTTTTATGATTATTATCATTATAATCATTATCATCATGATTATCATTATTATTATCATCATGATTATCATTATTATTATCATCATTATTGCAGTTATAATAAATATTATTCTAATTATTATTCTATTTTTATCCTTATAACTATTTATATAGTGATAATAAAGGATAAACGTCGAAAAAACACTTTTCGCTTTTTAATGGTAATTATGAGGATTTTAACATTAATTCAGTTAATTAAGATGATTTCCATGATGATTCCTTTATTATTGACAATAATGATGTTAATTATGATGATAATGACAATGATAACGAAAATAATAATGATAATAATGATAGTCATAATTATAATGATAATCTTGATAATTACTGCAATAATAGCAATAATCAACTGACAATGACAATATAATTAATAAGGTCATTTTCATTGTTATTATAATTATTACAATTGTCATTATTATTTCTAAAATTATCATTATTGCTATTATCATTATAAAAATAGTTTTGATGATGAAAATAGCTATAATAATTAGCATAATAATCATTATAACTGCAATAATTATGATAATAGTTATGATAATGATGATGATAATGACTATAATGATAATAATCATAAGAATAAGGACAGTAATGATAATAATGATAATAATTATTATCCAGTCTATTTTTAATGAAATGAAGGCCAAAGGTAATAAAATCCCAGAGTTCGAAAAAACGGCAAAATCTTGACTATTACAGCCTTATGAGAGAAACGTCGAAAAAAAACCCTTTTTCGCTTTTCATTCGTTATTATGAGAATTTTAACATTAATTCAGGTAATTGTGATGATTTTCATGATAATTCCTTCATTATATGCAATATGATGATAATGACAATAATAATGATAAAATAATTATAATGATAATTTTGATAATTACTGCAATAATACCAATAATCAACTCTATTCCAAGAATTTCCATACAAATAATGGCAATAGAAATAATAATAACACCATTATCATTGTCATTATAATTATTATTATTGTCATTATTATTTCTAAGATCATCATTATCGCTTTTATCATTATATAAGTAGTTATAATAATGAAAATAGCAATGATAATTAGCATAATAATTATTATAACTGCAATAAGGATGATGATAATTATGATAAACATGATGATAACTATAATAATAATAATCATAAAAATGATGACATTAATGATAATAATGATGATAATAATTATCATTCAGTCCATTTATAATGAAATTAAGGCCAGAAGTAATAAAATCCCAGAAGTCAAAAAAAAAAAAACTTTTCGCCTTTTAATGGTAATTATGAGGATTTTAACATTAATTCAGGTAATTATGATGATTCCTTTATTATTGACAATGATGATGATAATTATGAAGATAAGGACAATGTTAATGACAATAATAATGATAATGATAAAGTCATATTCATAATGATAATCTTGATAATTACTGCAATAATAGTATTAATTAACTCTATTCCAATAATTTCCATACTAATAATGGCAATAGAAATAATAATGACATCGTTATCATTGTCATTATAATTATTATTATTGTCATTATTATTTCTAAGATCATCATTATTTCTATTATCATTATATATATATTTATAATGTTAAGAATAGCAATAATAATTAGGATAATAATTATTATAACTGCAATAATGATAATAATAGTGATAATCATGATGATAATGACTATAATGATAATCATAAAATGATGACAGTAATGATAATAATGATTATAATAATTATCATTCAGTACATTTATAATGAAATAAAGGCCAGAAGTAATAAAATCCCAAAAGTCGAAAAAACGGCAAAGTCTAGCGTATTACAGCCTTCTGAGAGAAACGTCGAAAAAAAACCTTTTCGCTTTTTAATGGTAATTATGAGGATTTTAACATTAATTCAGGTAATTATCATGATTTCCATGATGATTCCTTTATTATTGACAATAATGATGATGATTATGATGATAATGATAATGATAATGATAATGATAAAATCATAATTATAATGATAATCTTGATAATTGCTGCAATTATAGCAATAATTAACTATATTCCAATAATTTCCATACTAATAATGGCAATATAAATAATAACATCACTATCATTGTCATTATGATTATTATCATTATAGTCATTATCATTTGGATTATCATTATTATTATCATCATTATTGTAGTTATGATAATTATTATTGCTATTTTTATCATTATAATTATTCATATAATGATAAAAGCAATAATGATGATCTTAGAAATAATAATGACAATAATAATAATTAAAATGACAATGGTAATGATGTTATTATTATTTCTATTGACATTATTAGTATGGAAATTATTGGAATTGAGTTAATTATTGCTATTATTGCAGTAATTATCAAGATTATCATTTTAATTATTACTTTATCATTATTATAATTCTTATTGTCATTATCATTGTTATTATCATCATAATTATTATCATTATTGTCAATTATAAAGGAATCATCGTGGAATTCATCATAATTACCTAAATTAATGTTAAATTGCTCATAATTACCATTAAAAAGCGAAAAGTTTTTTTTCGACGTTTCTCTCAAAAGGCTGTAAAAGGCTAGATTTTGCCGTTTTTTCTACTTGAGGGATTTTATTACTTCTGGCCTTTATTTCATTATAAATGGACTGAATGATAATCATTATCATCATTATTATCATTATTGTCATCATTCTTATGAATATTATCATTAGAGTCATTATCATCATGATTATCATTATTATCATAATTATTGCAGTTATAATAATTATTATCATAATTATTATTGCTATTTTTATCCTTATAACTATTTATATAGTGATAATAAAGGAAAAAAAAGGCCAGAATTAATAAAATCCCAAAAGTCGAAAAAACGGCAAAATCTAGCGTATTCCATACAGCCTTTTGAGAGATACGTGGAAAAAAAACCTTTTCGCTTTTTAATGCTAATTATAAGGATTTTAACATTAATTCAGCTAATTATGATGATTTCCATGATGATTCCTTTATTATTGACAATAATGATGATAATTATGATGATAATGACAATGATAACGACAATAATAATGATAATAATGATAAAGTCATAATTATAATGATAATCTTCATAATCACTGCAATAATAGCAATAATTAACTCTATTCCAATAATTTCCATATTAATAATGACAATAGAAATAATGATAACATCATTATCATTGTCATTATGAATATTATTATTGTCATTATTATTTCTAAGATCATCATTATTGCTAGTATCATTATATAAATAGTTATAATGATAAAAATAGCAATAATAATTAGCATAATTATTATTACAACTGCAATAATGATGATAATAATAATGATTATCATGATGATAATGACTATAATGATAAAAATCATAAAACTGATGACAGTAATGATAATAATGATGGTAATAATTATCATTCAGTCCATTTATAATGAAATAAAGGCCAGAAGTAATAAAATTCCCCCCAAAAAACGCCAAAATCTAGCGTATTACAGCTTTTGCAGAGAAACGTCGAAAAAAACATTTTGCCTTTTTAATGGAAATTATGAGGATTTTAACATTAATTCAGGTAATTATGCTGATTCCTTTATTATTGACAATAATGATGATAATTATGATGATAATTATGATGAGAATGACACTAATAATGATAATGATAAAGTTATATTTATAATGATAATCTTGATAATTATTGCAATAATATCAATAATAAAATCTATTCCAATAATTTCCATACTAATAATGGCAATAGAAATAATAATAATTTCATTATAATTGTCATTATCATTATTATCATTGTCATTATTATTTCTAAAATAATTAGTATTGCTATTATCATTAGATAAATAGTTATAGGGATAAAAATAGCAATAATAATTATCATGATAATTATTATAACTGCAATAATGATGATAATAATAATGATAATCATGATGATAATGACTAAATGATGATAATCATAAAATGATGACAGTAATGATAATAATTATAATAATTATCATTCAGTCCATTTATAATGAAACAAAGGCCAGAAGTAATGAAATCCCTCAAGTCAAAACGGCAAAATTTAGCATATTACAGCCATTTGAAAGAAACGTCGAAAAAAAAACCTTTTCCCTTTTTAAAATAATTATGAGCATTTTAACATTAATTCAGGTAATAATGATGATTTCCCTGATGATTCCTTTATTATTGACAATAATGATGATAATTCTGATGATAATGATAATGATAATGACAATAATAATCATTTCCATACTGAAAATGGCAATAGAAATAATAATAACATCATTATCATTGTCATTATAATTATTATTATTATTGTCATTATTATTTGTAAGATCATCATTATTGCTATTATCATTATATAAATAGTTATAATGATGAAAATAGCAATAATAATTTGCATAATTATTATAACTGCAATAATGATGATAATAATAATGATAATCACGATGATAATAATAATGATAATCATGATGATAATGACTATAGTGATAATAATCATAAAAATGATGACAGTAATGATAATAATGATGATAATAATTATTATTCAGTCCATTTATAATGAAATAAAGGTCAGAAGTAATAAAATCCCAAATGTCGAAAAAACGGCAAAATCTAGCGTATTACAGCCTTCTGAGGGAAACGTCGAAAAAAAAACCTTTTCGCTTTTTATTGGTAATTATGAGGATTATAACAATAATTCAGGTATTTATGATGGTTTCCATGATGATTCCTTTTCTATTGGCAATAATGATGATAATTATGATGATAATGACAATGATAATGACATCATCATCATCATCCGGAGCTAACGCCGACGGGGGCGCATAGCCGCGTCCACCTTCTGCTTCCACCTTTTGGAATCCTTCATGGTAAGTCGCCAGGCAGGGGCCCGGTCCATCTCGAGCTCTTCCCGACAGGTTTGATCGATCTGCCCAAGCCACGACCTCCTAGGTCGTCCCACAGGTTTCCTCCACCCAGGGTTGTCTCTTACAGAGACAACCTGATGGGCAGGATCAGCCTGTGGAAAGCGAGCCAGGTGGCCATATAGCCTGAGTTGGCGATCCCAGATTGTGCAGGTAACAGGTCCTGTGCTAGTCTCACGGTGCAGCCGTTGGTTGGACACATGGTCCCGCCAACAGTACCCCATTACCCCATTACAAAAGGCTTCAAGGCGGGACTCCAGTGCACTGGTTAATGTCCAGGTTTCACTACCGTAGAGCAAAACTGGCATTACCAGGGCCCTGAAAACCTGTAGCTTGGTCCTTCTGCACAGGTACAGGCATCTCCAAATACTCTTGTCTAGAGAGTTCAAGAGCCCTGCTAATCTTTCTACTGACTTCCTGGTCTCACAGCCCAGAGTTATGAATTGCACTACTAAGGTATGTAAAGCTCTCTGTGACCTCAATGACCTCGCCGCAAGCACGTACCGACTGAACAGGTTCTAGTAAGTCCCCAAAGTCCTGGATCTTGGTCTTGGTCCAGGAGACCTCTAGACCCAAGGGCTTCGCTTCATTACTAAATGCATCGAGGTTTGCTGAGACAATCTCTGATCGGGCAAGAACCTTGCCTGGTACACTGAGCAGAGAGGGACGACCACACCCCTCAACAGGTCAGAGGGAACGGTACCGGACTGCCAAATGGCAGCCAGGACAGCATACAATCCCCGCGCCATAGATTCACCACCAGCCTTTAACAGCTCAGCTGAGATGCCGCAAATACCCGCTGCTTTACCACTCTTCAGCTTGGAAATCGCCTCCCTAACCTTAGCTAGGGAGGGAGGGTCCTCGCTAATGGGTGGGTCCGGCAGCGGAATCACGGCACTACCCACATCCAAGTTAACTGTTGGAGGGTCAACCTGATACAACTGCTCAAAGTATTCAGCCCAACGCTCCCTCACCGCAACAGGATCTGAGACAATCTGGCCACCCACTAAGTGAACTGCAGTCATCTGTGAAGAGGGCTTGGAGTTCAGTTTTCTCAGGGCTTGGTATGCAGGACGAAGGTCATTTATTAAGAAATGGCCTTCAACCTCCTCAGCAAGATTCCTAATAAACTGTTCCTTGTCCCTTCTTAACAGAGACCGAGTTCTGCGCACCTGAGAACGGTGCAAATCCCGATCCCCTGCCAGACGAGCCGCACGGCAAGCATCAGTGGCTTCCAGTGTCTCCTGAGAGATTGAATTCTGTCTTGCTCTCGGGCGTTCTCTGATCGATTCTTGAGCTGCATCAAGCGTTTCACGCTTGAAGGTGTCCCACAGAAGTACAAGGTCCGTCAGATTGCCAAGCGCTGTGAACCGATCAGTTATTGTCTCAGCAAACCTCCGAGCACACCCCCTCTCCTTCAGCCTGTCCAGATGAAACACCCTAGGTTGGTCATTGGGCCGCTGGGGAGTTTTGAAGTGTACCCGGAGGGTAGCCACAACCAATCTATGGTCAGTACCACAGAACTCAGCACTCCTATACACCCTGCAGTTCTGGAGGATCCTCCAACGAGTGCTAACGAGAATGTGGTCGATCTCCTTGGTTGCATTACCCGCATCCCTGTACCATGTCCAACGATGTGGGTCTGGGCGCTGGTACCAGGAGCCAGAAATCCTCAATTTCTGGGATCTAGCAAAATCCCGGAAAAGGAGGGAATTCTCGCTGCCGGTATCAACTCCCGAACCATGAGGACCGACTGACATCTCATAGCCAACTCGATCGCAGCCAGACACTGCATTGAAGTCACCCAGAACAATATGAATATCTCGCCGGGGACAAATGTCTGCCATGGATGCAAGTTTGGCATAGAACATCTCTTTCACATCAAGTTTACAAACATCGGTAGGAGCATACACAGCAATAAGAGACATGAAGCCCAAAGACAGCTTCAGTCTCATCACCATTATATGCTCATCGACTGGAGTGATCTCTACCACCGAGGGCTGGAGCCTACCGGAAACAGCTATGGCTACTCCCTGGAGATGGTGACCATCGCTGCGGCCTGACCAGTAATAGGTGTAGCCACCTACACTGGTCATGCCGCTGCCAGGTTTTCTCACCTCTGAGAGAGCAGCCTCCCCAGTTCCCTCGATAGCAGGGGTAACTGATCATCCTGACGTAAAGAGCCGACGTTCCAAGCCCTCACCCTGATTTCCCGCCTGAGGTTAACCCTCGGGCAGTCGCTCCGGGTGGACGCCACCTCTGCCACCCCCGCCGACGCTGCCCCACATAAAAGGCGGCAGGCTGCGGGACCGAGCCTCCCATTGACCCCAAGGGGCTTAGGGGCAGGAGTTAGTACAGGGCCAGGGCGTGTCCACACGCCAATGGGCCATGACCCTGTACCTCTGGGGCCTCCTGCTGCTCCGAGATCCCCTACAGTTCAGCCTGGGACCGCAAGGTGCCAGTTTCCATAGGTGGCCACGAGGAGGCACTGCAGAAGTCTCGATGATGGAGAGACTATAAACTGGCAGGGGAGACTTATGCAACGCTGCTCCCTTTTTCACATAAGGCTAGCCAGCAGTGGACGCTGCAAGCGAGAAGGCATGCAAGCATTAAACACTATCTAGGCTACCACACCATCGCTTCACACCACACGCGCATGAAGCACCCACTCATTATGATTATGACAATAATAATGATAAAGTCATAATTATAATGATAATCTTGATAATTACTGTGATAATAGCAATAATTAACTCTATCCCAATAATTTCCATACTAATAATGGCAATAGAAATAATAATAACATTATCATTGTCATTATAATTATTATTATTGTCATTGCCATTTCTAAGATCATCATTATTGCTATTATTATTATATAAATAGTTATAATGATAAAAATAGCAATAATAATTAGCATAATAATTATTATAACTGCAATAATGAGGATAATAATGATAATCATGATGATAATGACTATAATGATAATAATCATAAAAATGATGACAGTAATAATAATGATGATAATAATTAACATTCAGTCCATTTATAATTAAATAAAGGCCAGAAGTAATAAAATTCCAGAAGTAAAAAAAACCCTGCAAAATCTAGCGTATTACAGACTTTTGAGAGAAACGTCGAAATGATTTCCATGTTTATTCCTTTATTATTGACAATAATGATAGTTATGATGATAATGACAATTATGATGATTTCCATGATGATTCCTGTATTATTGACAATGATGATAACTATGATGATAATGACAATGATAATGACAATAATAATGATAATAATGATAGTCATAATTATAATGATAATCTTGATAATTACTGCAATAATAGCAATAATTAACTCTATTCCACTGATTTCCATATTAATAATGGCAATAGAAATAATAATACCATAGTTATCATAGTCAATATAATTATTATTATTGTCATTATTATTTCTAAGATCATTATTGCTATTATCATTATATAAACAGTTATAATGATAAAAATAGCAATAATAATTAGCATAATAATTATTGTAACTGCAATAAGGATGATAATGATAATGATATGATGATAATAACTCTAATGATAATGATCATAAAAATGATGACAGTAATGATAATAATGATGATAATAATTATCATTCAGTCTATCTATAATGAAATAAAAGCCAGAAGTAATAAAATCCAAAAAGTCGAATAAACGGCAAAATCTAGCGTATTCCAGCCTTCTGAGAGAAACGTCGAAATAAACCCTTTTCGCTTTTTAATGGTAATTATGAGGATTTTAACATTAATTACGTAATTATGATGATTTCCATGATGATTCCTTCATTATTGACAATAATGAGGATAATTATGATGATAATGACAATGATAATGACAATAATAATGATAATAATGATAAAGTCATGATTATAATGATAATCTTAATAATTACTGCAATAATAGCAATACTTAACTCTATTCCAATAATTTCCATACAAATAATGGCAATAGAAATAATAATATCATTATCATTGCCATTATAATAATAATTATTATTATTATTTCTGAGATCATTATTGCTATTATCATTATATAAATAGTTATAATGATAAAAATAGCAAGAATAATTTGCATAATAATTATTATAACTGCAATAATGATAATAATAATGATAATCATGATGATAATGACTCTAATGATAATAATCATAAAAATGATGACAGTAATGATAACAATGATGATAATAATTATCATTTAGTCCATTTATAATGAAATAAAGGCCAGAAGTAATAAAATCCCTAAAGTCGAAAAAACGGCAAAATCTAGCGTATTACAGCCTTTTGAGAGAAACGTCGAAAAAAACCTTTTCGCTCTTTACTGGTAATTATGATGATCTTAACAGTAATTCAGGTAATTATGATGATTTCCATGATGATTCCTTTATTACTGAAAATAATGATGATAATTATGATTATAATGACAATGATAATGACAATAATAATGATGATAATGATAGTCATAATTATAATTATCATTTTATTATTATTATCATTATTATTGTCATTATCATCATTATCAGGAAATATCATGAAAATCATCTTAATTACCTAAATTAATGTTAAAATCATTATAATTATCATTTAAAATCGAAAGTTTTTTTTGACGTTTCTCGTTTCTCGCTAGATTTTGCCGTTTTTCGACTTTTGGGATTTTATTACTTCTGGCCTTTATTCATTATAAATGGACTCAATGATTACTGTTATCATTATTATCATTATTGTCATGATTCTTATGATTGTTATCATTATAGTCATTATCGTCATAATTATCATTATTATTATTATCATTATTGCAGTTATAATAATAATTATGCTAATTATTATTGTCAATTTTATCCTTATAACTATTCTTATAATGATAATAACAGTAATGATAATTTTAGAAATAATAATGACAGTAATAATAATTATAATGAGAATGATACTGATATTACTATTATTTCTATTGTCATTCTTTTAATGAAAATGATTAGAATAGACTGAATTATTGCAGTAATTATCAAAACTATAATCATGATTATCATTTTATCATTTTTATCATTATTATTGTCATTATCATCATGATTATCATCATTATGGTTAATAATAAAGGAATTATCATGAAAATTATCATAATTACCTAAATTAATGTTAAGAGCATCATAATTATCATTTAAAAGCGAAACAGGTTTTTTTCGACGTTTCTCTGAAAAGGCTGTAATACTCTAGATTTTGCCGTTTTTTCGACCTTTGGGACTTTACTACTTTTCGCCTTTATTTCATTATAAATGGACTCTCATTGTCATTATCATCATTATTATTATTATTGTCATTAATATTATGATTATTATCATTATAGTCATTATCGTCATAATTATCATTATTATTATTATTATCATTATTGCAGTTATAATAATTATTATGCTAATCATTATGGTCATTTTCATCATTAAAACTATTTTTATAATAACAATAATGATAGCTTTAGAAATAATAATGATAGTAACAATAATTATAATGTCAATGATATTAATATTATTATTATTTATATCATAATCATTATATAAAAGCGAAAAAGGGTATTTTTTCGAATATTCTCCCTTGAAGCTGAAATACGCTAGATTTTGCCGTTTTTTCGACTTTTGGGATTTTACTACTTTTCGCCTTTATTTCATTATAATTGGGCTGTATGATTATTATTATCATGATTATCATTATTGTCGTTATTCTTATGATTATTATCATTATAGTCATTATCGTCATACTCATCATTATAATTGTTATCATTATTGCAGCTATAATAATTATTATGCTAATTATTATTGTCAATTTTATCCTTATAACTATTCTTATAATGATAATAAAAGTAATGATAATTTTAAAAATAATAATGACTAATAATAATTATAATGACAATGATATAATAATATTATTTTTTCTATTGTCGTTATTAGTATGAAAATGTTTAGAATAGACTTCATTATTATTTCTAAGATCATCATTATTGCTATTATCATTATATAAATAGTTATAATGATAAAAGTAGCAATAATAATTAGCATAATAATTATTATAACTGCAAAAATAATGATGATAATAATGATAATCATGATGATAATGACTATAATGATAATAATTATAGGAATGATGACAGTAATAATAATAATGATAATTATCATTTAGTCCATTTATAATGAAATAATGGCAGAAGTAATAAAATCACAAAAGTCGAAAAAACGGCAAAATCTAGCGTATTATAGCCTTTTCAGAGAAACGTCGAAAAAAAATATTTTCGCTTTATAATGGTAATTATGAGGATTTTAACATTAATTCAGGCAAATATGATGATTTAGACGATGACGCCTTTATTATTGACAATAATGATGATAATTATAATGATAATGACAATGATAATGACAATAATAATGATAATAAGGATAAGTTATAATTATAATGATAATCTTGATAATTATTGCAATAATAGCAATAATTAACTCTATTCCAATCATTTCCATACTACTAATGGCAATAGAAATAATAATATCATTATCAGTCATTATTATTATCATTATTGTCATTAATATTTCTGAGATCATCATTATTGCTATTATCATAATATAAATAGTTATAATGATAAAAATAGCAATAATAATTAGCATAATAATTATTATAACTGCAATAATGTGGATAATAATAATGATAATCATGATGATAATGACTATAATGATAATAATCATAAAAATGATGACAGTAATGACAGTAATGATGATAACTATTATCATTCAGTCCATTTATAATGAAATAAAGGCCGGAAGTAATAAAATCCCAAAAGTCGAAAATTAGGCAAAATCCAGCTTTTTAATGGTAATTATGAGGATTTTAACATTAATTCAGGTAATTATGATGATTTCCATGTTGATTCCTTTATTATTGACAATAATATATAATCATAGTAGCAATAATGATGATCTTAGACAAAATAATGACAATAATAATAATTATAATGACAATGATAATGATATCATTTTTTATATTGCCATTAATAGTATGGATATTATTGGAATAGAGTTAATTATCGCTATTATTGCAGTAATTATTAAACTATCATTATAATTTTGACTTTATCGATATCATTGTCATTATCATTATCATCATAATTATCATCATTATTGTCAACAATAAAGCAATTATCATGAAAATCATTACCAGAATTAATGTTAAAATCCTCATAATTACCATTAAAAAACGAAAAAGTTTTTTTTTTCGTTTCTCTCAAAAGGTTGTAACACGCTAAATTTTGCCGTTTTTTCGGCTTTTGGGATTTTATTACATCTGGCTTTTATTTCATTATAAATGGATTGAATAATAATTATTATCATCATCATTATCATTGCTGCCATTATTTTCATGATTATTATCATTATAGTCATTATCATCATGATTATCATTATTATTATCATCATTATTGTAGTTATAATAATTATTATGCTAATTATTATTGCTATTTTTATCATTATAACTATTTATATAATGATAATAGCAATAATGATCTTAGAAATAATAATGAAAATAATAATAATTATAATGACAATGATGATGATGTTATTATTTCTATTGCCATTATTAGTATGGAAATTATTGGAATAGAGTTAATTATTACCATTATTGCAGTAATTATCAAGATTATCATTATAATTATGACTTTATCATTATTATCATTATTATTATTATTTTCATTGTCATTATCATCATAATTATAATCATTTTTGTCAATAATAAAGGAATCATCATGATTACATGAATTAATGTTAAAATCCTCATAATTTCCATTAAAAAGCGAAAACGTTTTTTTCGACGTTTCTCTCAAAAGGCTGTAATACGCTAGATTTTGCAGTTTTTTCGACATTTGGGATTTTATTACTTCTAGCCTTTATTTCATTATAAATGGACTGAATGATAATTATTATCATCATTATCATTACTGTCATCATTTTTATGACTTTATGATACTAATAGTAATAATATCAATGAAATAATAATATCATTATCATTGTCATTATAATTATTATTGTCATCATTATTTCTAAGATCATCATTATTGCTATTATTATATAAATAGTTATAATGATACAAATAGCAATAATAATTATTATAACAGCAATAATGATGATAATAACAATAATAATAATGATGATAATGACTATAATGACTATAACGCCAAAAAAAAAAAAAAAACATTTCACTTTTTAATGGTAATTATTAGGATCTTAACATTATGATGATTTCCATAATGATTTTTTTATTATTGACAATAATAATGATAATTATGATAAAGTCATAATTAAAATGATAATCTTGATAATTACTGCAATAATAGCAATAATGAACTCTATTCCAATCATTTCCATACTAATAATGGCAATAGAAATAATATCATTATCATTTTCATTATAATTATTATTATTGTCATTATTATTTCTAAGATCATCATTATTGCTATTATCATCATATAAATAGTTATAATGATTAAAAAGCAATAATAATTAGCATAATAATTATTATAACAGAAATAATGATAATAATAATGATAATCATGATGATAATGACTATATTGATTATATTCATAAAAATGATGACAGTAATGATAATAATGTTGATAATGATTATCATTCAGTCCATTTATAATGAAATAAAGGCCAGAAGTAATTAAATCCCAAAAGT
>NC_091573.1:18397616-18405116 GCF_042767895.1 Penaeus vannamei | reverse complement strand
GAAGTACAAGGTCCGTCAGATTGCCAAGCGCTGTGAACCGATCAGTTATTGTCTCAGCAAACCTCCGAGCACACCCCCTCTCCTTCAGCCTGTCCAGATGAAACACCCTAGGTTGGTCATTGGGCCGCTGGGGAGTTTTGAAGTGTACCCGGAGGGTAGCCACAACCAATCTATGGTCAGTACCACAGAACTCAGCACTCCTATACACCCTGCAGTTCTGGAGGATCCTCCAACGAGTGCTAACGAGAATGTGGTCGATCTCCTTGGTTGCATTACCCGCATCCCTGTACCATGTCCAACGATGTGGGTCTGGGCGCTGGTACCAGGAGCCAGAAATCCTCAATTTCTGGGATCTAGCAAAATCCCGGAAAAGGAGGGAATTCTCGCTGCCGGTATCAACTCCCGAACCATGAGGACCGACTGACATCTCATAGCCAACTCGATCGCAGCCAGACACTGCATTGAAGTCACCCAGAACAATATGAATATCTCGCCGGGGACAAATGTCTGCCATGGATGCAAGTTTGGCATAGAACATCTCTTTCACATCAAGTTTACAAACATCGGTAGGAGCATACACAGCAATAAGAGACATGAAGCCCAAAGACAGCTTCAGTCTCATCACCATTATATGCTCATCGACTGGAGTGATCTCTACCACCGAGGGCTGGAGCCTACCGGAAACAGCTATGGCTACTCCCTGGAGATGGTGACCATCGCTGCGGCCTGACCAGTAATAGGTGTAGCCACCTACACTGGTCATGCCGCTGCCAGGTTTTCTCACCTCTGAGAGAGCAGCCTCCCCAGTTCCCTCGATAGCAGGGGTAACTGATCATCCTGACGTAAAGAGCCGACGTTCCAAGCCCTCACCCTGACTTCCCGCCTGAGGTTAACCCTCGGGCAGTCGCTCCGGGTGGACGCCACCTCTGCCACCCCCGCCGACGCTGCCCCACATAAAAGGCGGCAGGCTGCGGGACCGAGCCTCCCATTGACCCCAAGGGGCTTAGGGGCAGGAGTTAGTACAGGGCCAGGGCGTGTCCACACGCCAATGGGCCATGGCCCTGTACCTCTGGGGCCTCCTGCTGCTCCGAGATCCCCTACAGTTCAGCCTGGGACCGCAAGGTGCCAGTTTCCATAGGTGGCCACGAGGAGGCACTGCAGAAGTCTCGATGATGGAGAGACTATAAACTGGCAGGGGAGACTTATGCAACGCTGCTCCCTTTTTCACATAAGGCTAGCCAGCAGTGGACGCTGCAAGCGAGAAGGCATGCAAGCATTAAACACTATCTAGGCTACCACACCATCGCTTCACACCACACGCGCATGAAGCACCCACTCATTATGATTATGACAATAATAATGATAAAGTCATAATTATAATGATAATCTTGATAATTACTGTAATAATAGCAATAATTAACTCTATTCCAATAATTTCCATACTAATAATGGCAATAGAAATAATAATAACATTATCATTGTCATTATAATTATTATTATTGTCATTGTCATTTCTAAGATCATCATTATTGCTATTATTATTATATAAATAGTTATAATGATAAAAATAGCAATAATAATTAGCATAATAATTATTATAACTGCAATAATAAGGATAATAATGATAATCATGATGATAATGACTATAATGATAATAATCATAAAAATGATGACAGTAATAATAATGATGATAATAATTAACATTCAGTCCATTTATAATTAAATAAAGGCCAGAAGTAATAAAAT
Organism: Penaeus vannamei; assembly: GCF_042767895.1. Taxonomy (NCBI): domain Eukaryota; kingdom Metazoa; phylum Arthropoda; class Malacostraca; order Decapoda; family Penaeidae; genus Penaeus; species Penaeus vannamei. The sequence goes on along the minus strand of NC_091573.1, from coordinate 18,403,370 downwards.
TCCAGAAGTAAAAAAAACCCTGCAAAATCTAGCGTATTACAGACTTTTGAGAGAAACGTCGAAATGATTTCCATGTTTATTCCTTTATTATTGACAATAATGATAGTTATGATGATAATGACAATTATGATGATTTCCATGATGATTCCTGTATTATTGACAATGATGATAACTATGATGATAATGACAATGATAATGACAATAATAATGATAATAATGATAGTCATAATTATAATGATAATCTTGATAATTACTGCAATAATAGCAATAATTAACTCTATTCCACTGATTTCCATATTAATAATGGCAATAGAAATAATACCATAGTTATCATAGTCAATATAATTATTATTATTGTCATTATTATTTCTAAGATCATCATTATTGCTATTATCATTATATAAACAGTTATAATGATAAAAATAGCAATAATAATTAGCATAATAATTATTGTAACTGCAATAAGGATGATAATGATAATGATATGATGATAATAACTCTAATGATAATGATCATAAAAATGATGACAGTAATGATAATAATGATGATAATAATTATCATTCAGTCTATCTATAATGAAATAAAAGCCAGAAGTAATAAAATCCAAAAAGTCGAATAAACGGCAAAATCTAGCGTATTTCAGCCTTCTGAGAGAAACGTCGAAATAAACCCTTTTCGCTTTTTAATGGTAATTATGAGGATTTTAACATTAATTACGTAATTATGATGATTTCCATGATGATTCCTTCATTATTGACAATAATGAGGATAATTATGATGATAATGACAATGATAATGACAATAATAATGATAATGATAAAGTCATGATTATAATGATAATCTTAATAATTACTGCAATAATAGCAATACTTAACTCTATTCCAATAATTTCCATACAAATAATGGCAATAGAAATAATAATATCATTATCATTGCCATTATAATAATAATTATTATTATTATTTCTGAGATCATTATTGCTATTATCATTATATAAATAGTTATAATGATAAAAATAGCAAGAATAATTTGCATAATAATTATTATAACTGCAATAATGATAATAATAATGATAATCATGATGATAATGACTCTAATGATAATAATCATAAAAATGATGACAGTAATGATAACAATGATGATAATAATTATCATTTAGTCCATTTATAATGAAATAAAGGCCAGAAGTAATAAAATCCCTAAAGTCGAAAAAACGGCAAAATCTAGCGTATTACAGCCTTTTGAGAGAAACGTCGAAAAAAACCTTTTCGCTCTTTACTGGTAATTATGATGATTTCCATGATGATTCCTTTATTACTGAAAATAATGATGATAATTATGATTATAATGACAATGATAATGACAATAATAATGATGATAATGATAGTCATAATTATAATTATCATTTTATTATTATTATCATTATTATTGTCATTATCATCATTATCAGGAAATATCATGAAAATCATCTTAATTACCTAAATTAATGTTAAAATCATTATAATTATCATTTAAAATCGAAAGTTTTTTTTGACGTTTCTCGTTTCTCGCTAGATTTTGCCGTTTTTTCGACTTTTGGGATTTTATTACTTCTGGCCTTTATTCATTATAAATGGACTCAATGATTACTGTTATCATTATTATCATTATTGTCATGATTCTTATGATTGTTATCATTATAGTCATTATCGTCATAATTATCATTATTATTATTATCATTATTGCAGTTATAATAATAATTATGCTAATTATTATTGTCAATTTTATCCTTATAACTATTCTTATAATGATAATAACAGTAATGATAATTTTAGAAATAATAATGACAGTAATAATAATTATAATGAGAATGATACTGATATTACTATTATTTCTATTGTTATTCTTTTAATGAAAATGATTAGAATAGACTGAATTATTGCAGTAATTATCAAAACTATAATTATGATTATCATTTTATCATTTTTATCATTATTATTGTCATTATCATCATGATTATCATCATTATGGTTAATAATAAAGGAATTATCATGAAAATTATCATAATTACCTAAATTAATGTTAAAATCATCATAATTATCATTTAAAAGCGAAACAGGTTTTTTTCGACGTTTCTCTGAAAAGGCTGTAATACTCTAGATTTTGCCGTTTTTTCGACCTTTGGGACTTTACTACTTTTCGCCTTTATTTCATTATAAATGGACTCTCATTGTCATTATCATCATTATTATTATTATTGTCATTAATATTATGATTATTATCATTATAGTCATTATCGTCATAATTATCATTATTATTATTATTATCATTATTGCAGTTATAATAATTATTATGCTAATCATTATGGTCATTTTCATCATTAAAACTATTTTTATAATAACAATAATGATAGCTTTAGAAATAATAATGATAGTAACAATAATTATAATGTCAATGATATTAATATTATTATTATTTATATCATAATCATTATATAAAAGCGAAAAAGGGTATTTTTTCGAATATTCTCCCTTGAAGCTGAAATACGCTAGATTTTGCCGTTTTTTCGACTTTTGGGATTTTACTACTTTTCGCCTTTATTTCATTATAATTGGGCTGTATGATTATTATTATCATGATTATCATTATTGTCGTTATTCTTATGATTATTATCATTATAGTCATTATCGTCATACTCATCATTATAATTGTTATCATTATTGCAGCTATAATAATTATTATGCTAATTATTATTGTCAATTTTATCCTTATAACTATTCTTATAATGATAATAAAAGTAATGATAATTTTAAAAATAATAATGACTAATAATAATTATAATGACAATGATATAATATTATTTTTTCTATTGTCGTTATTAGTATGAAAATGTTTAGAACTCATTCATTATTATTTCTAAGATCATCATTATTGCTATTATCATTATATAAATAGTTATAATGATAAAAGTAGCAATAATAATTAGCATAATAATTATTATAACTGCAAAAATAATGATGATAATAATGATAATCATGATGATAATGACTATAATGATAATAATTATAGGAATGATGACAGTAATAATAATAATGATAATTATCATTTAGTCCATTTATAATGAAATAATGGCAGAAGTAATAAAATCACAAAAGTCGAAAAAACGGCAAAATCTAGCGTATTATAGCCTTTTCAGAGAAACGTCGAAAAAAAATATTTTCGCTTTATAATGGTAATTATGAGGATTTTAACATTAATTCAGGCAAATATGATGATTTAGACGATGACGCCTTTATTATTGACAATAATGATGATAATTATAATGATAATGACAATGATAATGATAATAATAATGATAATATGGATAAGTTATAATTATAATGATATTCTTGATAATTATTGCAATAATAGCAATAATTAACTCTATTCCAATCATTTCCATACTACTAATGGCAATAGAAATAATAATATCATTATCAGTCATTATTATTATCATTATTGTCATTAATATTTCTGAGATAATCATTATAGCTATTATCATAATATAAATAGTTATAATGATAAAAATAGCAATAATAATTAGCATAATAATTATTATAACTGCAATAATGTGGATAATAATAATGATAATCATGATGATAATGACTATAATGATAATAATCATAAAAATGATGACAGTAATGACAATAATGATGATAACTATTATCATTCAGTCCATTTATAATGAAATAAAGGCCGGAAGTAATAAAATCCCAAAAGTCGAAAATTAGGCAAAATCCAGCTTTTTAATGGTAATTATGAGGATTTTAACATTAATTCAGGTAATTATGATGATTTCCATGTTGATTCCTTTATTATTGACAATAATATATAATCATAGTAGCAATAATGATGATCTTAGACAAAATAATGACAATAATAATAATTATAATGACAATGATAATATCATTTTTTATATTGCCATTAATAGTATGGATATTATTGGAATAGAGTTAATTATCGCTATTATTGCAGTAATTATTAAACTATCATTATAATTTTGACTTTATCGATATCATTGTCATTATCATTATCATCATAATTATCATCATTATTGTCAACAATAAAGCAATTATCATGAAAATCATTACCAGAATTAATGTTAAAATCCTCATAATTACCATTAAAAAACGAAAAAGTTTTTTTTTTCGTTTCTCTCAAAAGGTTGTAACACGCTAAATTTTGCCGTTTTTTCGGGCTTTTGGGATTTTATTACCTCTGGCTTTTATTTCATTATAAATGGATTGAATAATAATTATTATCATCATCATTATCATTACTGCCATTATTTTCATGATTATTATCATTATAGTCATTATCATCATGATTATCATTATTATTATCATCATTATTGTAGTTATAATAATTATTATGCTACTTATTATTGCTATTTTTATCATTATAACTATTTATATAATGATAATAGCAATAATGATCTTAGAAATAACAATGAAAATAATAATAATTATAATGACAATGATGATGATGTTATTATTTCTATTGCCATTATTAGTATGGAAATTATTGGAATAGAGTTAATTATTACCATTATTGCAGTAATTATCAAGATTATCATTATAATTATGACTTTATCATTATTATCATTATTATTATTATTTTCATTGTCATTATCATCATAATTATAATCATTTTTGTCAATAATAAAGGAATCATCATGATTACATGAATTAATGTTAAAATCCTCATAATTTCCATTAAAAAGCGAAAACGTTTTTTTCGACGTTTCTCTCAAAAGGCTGTAATACGCTAGATTTTGCAGTTTTTTCGACATTTGGGATTTTATTACTTCTAGCCTTTATTTCATTATAAATGGACTGAATGATAATTATTATCATCATTATCATTACTGTCATCATTTTTATGACTTTATGATACTAATAGTAATAATATCAATGAAATAATAATATCATTATCATTGTCATTATAATTATTATTGTCATCATTATTTCTAAGATCATCATTATTGCTATTATTATATAAATAGTTATAATGATACAAATAGCAATAATAATTATTATAACAGCAATAATGATGATAATAACAATAATAATAATGATGATAATGACTATAATGACTATAACGCCAAAAAAAAAAAAAAAACATTTCACTTTTTAATGGTAATTATTAGGATCTTAACATTATGATGATTTCCATAATGATTTTTTTATTATTGACAATAATAATGATAATTATGATAAAGTCATAATTAAAATGATAATCTTGATAATTACTGCAATAATAGCAATAATGAACTCTATTCCAATCATTTCCATACTAATAATGGCAATAGAAATAATATCATTATCATTTTCATTATAATTATTATTATTGTCATTATTATTTCTAAGATCATCATTATTGCTATTATCATTATATAAATAGTTATAATGATTAAAAAGCAATAATAATTAGCATAATAATTATTATAACTGAAATAATGATAATAATAATGATAATCATGATGATAATGACTATATTGATTATATTCATAAAAATGATGACAGTAATGATAATAATGTTGATAATGATTATCATTCAGTCCATTTATAATGAAATAAAGGCCAGAAGTAATTAAATCCCAAAAGACGAAAAAACGGCAAAATCTAGCGTATTACAGCCTTCTGAGAGAAAAGTCGAAAAAAACCTATTCGCTTTTTATGGTATTTATGAGGATTTTAACATTAATTCAGGTAATTATGATTTCCATGATTAATC
>NC_091573.1:18378498-18379616 GCF_042767895.1 Penaeus vannamei | reverse complement strand
GTACTTCATTTATTTTGCTTTGTTGTCATTTTCCTTGTCTTTGGCAATTTAATAGATTTTTGCTGTCTGTGTAGTGATCTCTTCAAATACCTTTAGTTTATTTCTATTTTTGTTTGGACAAATGATGACAATATATGTATTTACTAAAGTATGCGTTTAAAAAGAAGGAGCCCCGATGCCCAGGGTGTACCAAGAAAAAGAAAGCGATTTCGTATCAGATTGCGTTAGAATTGCAGACTTAAGACTTTTATCATAATTCTGATACCTGTAATAAAGTGGAGAAATTTGAACGAAGGTGGTCAAATTATAATTTTAACGGTTGGCTGAAAGTGTACATAGTTTTTAGAATGTATCAACTGCGCGCCTGTCATTTTGGTGCTAAAATTGGTGTCGGATGTTTTACAATACAGTGAAAGGATAAGAGTTGCTATGGCAACAAGATTTTCAGGAGCTGATAGTGTCAAACTTCGGTAATTTCTTCCAGCTCGCGTCTAGATTGAAATGTACGTGTAGGTCGTTATGAAACAGGAACAATTAGCTCTCATGATTGGAGAAGCAGCGCGGCCGACAGTAAAGAAACACACAGTACAAAATAATCAGCATTTTAGAGTAGGTTGTAACAAATACCTTTACAATTCTGTCTTGAAGAGACATGTTAGAAAGGAGCCACTGTCACCATCCATTTAGTTGGCGTGTGTATATATGGGAACGTGTGTATATATAAGAAGAATGATAGTATAGAAGACGGATGTGGGGAAAGGAGCGAAAGAGTGTAAATGCAGTATGTGTGTGTTGGTAAGGGTGAACTGAGACGAGGAGAGGCGTGTGCAGTGAGATTCCTCTAACGCAACTAAGCAAATAACCACTGTGATAAAATAAGTAAAAAGAAATAAAAATTGTGCAATTGGAGCTAGGTAGCTGGGTTGTCAACTACCCTTTTAGCATTCTCTTTCAATCATTGTCAAATTCGGGCGTTTGATAAAAGCAGCATGTTTAAAAATATTTATTTTTGAATAGTTAAACGAATGTATGAAACACAATAAAACAAACGATATAGTAAAATGACACTAAAATACGAAAATAAAATGCAACGAAGACAATAAAACAAATCATGAAAT
>NC_091573.1:18358498-18368498 GCF_042767895.1 Penaeus vannamei | reverse complement strand
GGAGCGAAAGAGTGTAAATGCAGTATGTGTGTGTTGGTAAGGGTGAACTGAGACGAGGAGAGGCGTGTGCAGTGAGATTCCTCTAACTCAACTAAGCAAATAACCACTGTGATAAAATAAGTAAAAAGAAATAAAAATTGTGCAATTGGAGCTAGGTAGCTGGGTTGTCAACTACCCTTTTAGCATTCTCTTTCAATCATTGTCAAATTCGGGCGTTTGATAAAAGCAGCATGTTTAAAAATATTTATTTTTGAATAGTTAAACGAATGTATGAAACACAATAAAACAAACGATGTAGTAAAATGACACTAAAATACGAAAATAAAATGCAACGAAGACAATAAAACAAATCATGAAATAAGGTAAAATACAATCCAATAAAATGAACGGTAAAGCAAAAGGAACTTGAAACATCAATAGAACGGTAAAACAGAACAGAACACTGTAAAACAAACGATGAAACAAAATACACTTAATACATTAAAACACTGAACATAAAAACGGTAAACACAGTAAAACACAAACGATATAATAAAAATCCCGAAGATGATAACAAGATATGCAGGTCAACGAGGTCACTTTTATCGAATAAATACCTGACCAATTATTTCTTACAACTTATAGTAACTATCTCCACGACCACTTATATCTAAGACAGGTGAAAGCCCATTCCGGAGTTCCACGGAATGGGCTTCTCACCTTCTTTGTGTGTGTACTTACCATGTTTGTAGGCGAGAATAGTGTAAAACGTTTTTTTTTTTTTTTTTTTTTATCAAGATAGATAAAACAAATCTTAAAACCCATATGTGTGAAAATTTTAATCTAAATTAATGTAATGAAATAAGTTCAAATGAAAATCCACAAAAAAAAACAAAATCAAAATAATTGTGCAAAAACAACCAATATCAAAATCACTCAAGATACTTTATATGAAACACTTAAATGAGCCAAATTAAGAAACAAAATATTTTAATTAATTGAGATTTAAGACTTAAAATTAAATGGACCTCAGATCATTAAAAGAATATATTTATAAAAGTCTTAACATAAAAACAAAGAGTACCATCCTCGGGGGGTACACATATAGCAATACAAAAAATACAAGTAAATTATTTATTTGGTAAAAAAAAAAAAAAAAAAAATGTTTGGCAGAGGAACGTGCGCGAGCATCCTCCTCACTTCGCCAGATAAACGCCCTTTTTCACGGGGGCTGTTGTTGATTTCCGAATTCGGAGAAAGCGTCACTTTGTAGAGCATAAACCACAGGGTAAAGGGGCGACGTCAGTAAGGTAACCCACCAACCCCCTTGGAAATAGTAGGGCAAAATAACGCCACCTCGTGTATTCCACCAGGAATGGGAGTTGCCACCTTGAGGTCATCGTTTTATTTTTCGTTTGCCTGTGGGGGAGTTAGAGGTATGAAAAGATATTTCATTGTTGTTTCATTACCTCCTGGAGTGATCGTTAGATATTTGGTGAAGATCACTACAAGGTTTTGATCCTCATCCCACCCCACACACACCATTTGTTGAATAATCATTTATTTTCATGGGAAATGTTACAAAAGAATATATCAAATAATAAAATAAAAAGATAAACCTAAAATACGGTTTTGCCACAAGGGGAGCAAAAATGGGATTAGCGCCCTCTTTTGGTGGCCTTGGGTCACCGTGACAACAGGTAAATTTGCATTTAGCATCTCCAAATTGTCCTATAATACTTAGTTAATGTTGTTACGTTAAGTAAAAGCGGACCTCATATTCCAGTAAAGCCATGATTTATGGCTCACAGTCTATGACTCAAGTGAACACGATAAAATGAAATTTATCCATATTTTTGGGCATATGGCAAATAAAGATAATTGCAAGCTAATTACTCGTTGGAAGCAGGAGCAGTTGTCTCTTTTTGAAGCCATGGATGAAGTAGTCAATATAGATGCTGCAGATATCGTTGCTTCATTCCCCTCCAGTAACTGTAATTCCTTGACTATCAAGATTTCAATAGAACTTTCAAGTTTTGTGTTATTGTCATTATTATTATTATCAATTTATTTATTTATTTTGTATTATCATTATTTTGTCACTTTCCCTATTATTGTTATTATTATTGTTGTTGTTGTTATCATCATTATCATCATCATCATTATCATTATTATCTTTATTATCATAATTTTTATTATCATTGTCATCATCATAATTTTTATTATTATAGCTAGTATCATCTGTATCATTATCATTAGAGTCCCGTGGCAGAGAGAGTATACCCGGACTTGAAAAATATACAATGGGTTTGTTGTTTCTAGTAGATCTGAAACTACCGATGATGAATCAGTCGAGCGCAAAGTTCGCACCCTTGAAGTTTTTTTTTTTTTTTTTTTTTTGTGACCGATATTCAAAATGGCCGCTGCCGTTGATGATAATAACAAAGTTGATAATAATAACAATAATAGTATATTAATAATCCTAATAATCATTATCATTAATAGCTAAAACTCGGCCTATTTTTGTCTCAGGATCCCTAATCATTTAGGTGTAAATCTTTGGATTAAGAGCACATTCCCGAAAAAATGCCTTAACTTCCTTTTTTGTGACGTGCTTTTCAATTACTTTTGTCATCAGTGGACGATATCTCAGGGGCTAGTGCAGAGTTTAGTGATGCCCCCATTCTCTTAAAAAATCCTTAACAAGCAGCAGAATTTGGAGACTAAAAAAACTGCAATTTTTTTTCTTCAACGTTGCCCGACTTGCTAAGAGTCTTTATTAATTCATTTGTCTTTTTTTACGAATCAATTTCATTTACCATATCCCTACCGAAACAGCATGATCAGGAAATAGATTTTAACAACGCCATAATGTGTCTCCCCATTTCGATATCAATACTTTTCAAGAATAATACTTATAACCAAGTTACATCTAAAATGAGCTAATAAATAAAAATGAGCTAATAAAAAAAAACATGTGTCATCTGCAGTAATGTTAATGGTTTTCTTTCCGTCTCAGCCAAAATTAACCTATTGAATGTGTATTGCGATCTGGTCTCTGCCATGGGATATATTTATTGGTGTTAGCTCTTCTCCTATAACAACTAGTGCAAGGTTTAATATCGGGGGAAACCCCAAAATCATCCAGTTCCCTTGGTGCACCCGGGAGGCCGAGAGAAAAGGAAAAGGACTTGTTCACTTTTCCCCCGAGGAAGTCCCATTTAAACCCCTGCCCAAATCCCTGATGAAATAGGGACTAATTAAAATTAATTTTTGGTTTTTTGTTGTATCGAAATGATAAAACAATAATAATAATAATAAAAGGCAATAATAAAAAAATCACTAAAAAAATGAATAGATAATCAGATCCTCATCGGGAGGGACGGGTTACCACTGAAAGAGGACTTGGTTCTTAAAAGGGGTCATCCTGGTTAGTGCTGGCCAATACACTATGGACGTTCTTGGTTGTAAACAAATTAATATCACATGGACAAGTCTAGCAATTCCCTACCGACATGAGTTTAGTCCTTACCCACCGTGATGCCCATCCAGAGTGGTAACCTCCAGGCGACAATTGCAATTCCTCGCGCCTGGACGGGGCGCGAACCACCGACCCCTCGGATGAGAGACCGACACGTTACTTCTGTATACTCCCGTGTTCATTTCGGCTACGTCATTGTGGCTTCAGTTGTTTCAATAAATATCACGTATGGTGGTTCGCCCTCCAGGCGCGAGGAATTGCAATTGTCGCCTGGAGGTTACCACTCTGGATGGGCATCACGGTAGGTGGACTAAACTCTGTCGCGTCATCGAGTCGGCATTAGTCGGCACAGGCCGGGCCAGGCCGACCCGCAGTTCACCTTCGATATCGGACATAGCCGTATCCTTAAACCTGAAAGGGAGTTGTCTCTGGAGTCGGTGTTTGTGTGTTCCCGTGGATTATCCTTACTGTGTCGTTGCTGGAACATCAAGATAAGGTAGTGTCTGACCCTGTTTCATGTCGGTTAGGGAATTGTTAGACTTGTCCATGTGATATTAATTTTGTTCACAACCAAGAAGGGCCATAGTGTATGCCAGCACTAGCCAGAGATGACCCTTTTTAAGAACCCAAGTCCCTCTTTCAGAGGTAACCCGTCCCTCCCGAATGAGGATCTTATTATCTATTCATTTTCTTCAGTGATTTTTTTTATTATTGCCTTTTATTTTTAGTTTTTTCATTTCGATACAAGAAGACACAGCATATAATTAGACCCTATTTCACTACGGGACTTTATGGTTATGGACTTCCTCGTAGAGTAATAAGTCCTTCTTCTCTCCCTCAATGACCGCCATCCAAAACTGATGATTTTCGATTTCCTGATAGTAAACCTACATATTGAAGGAAAGAGCAACAAAAATATTGCCAAAATGATAATTTTGAAATAATAATGAAAAAAATAATTATAATAAATGATAATATATTATTATTTCTATTTTTATTATTTAAATTTTTTTTATTTTAATTATTTATTATTAGTAATTATCAAAAATTTTCATTATAATTTGATTTTATCATTATTATTGTCATTATAATCATAATTATCATCCTTATTTTAATAAAGGAATTATCATCAAATTCCTGAATTAATGTTAAACCCCTAATTACCCAAAAAAACAAAAAAGTTTTACGTTTCTTAAATGTAATATGGATTTTTTTTTCCTTATTCTATTAACTCTCCTTTTTTCATTATTGGGAAGAAAATATATATCATCGTTATCATTACTTATTATTTTTGATTATCATTAAGTATTATCATCATGATTATCTTATTATTATCATTATTGCGTTATAATAATTATTTTTAATTATTATTGTTATTCTTATCATTATAACTATTTTTAATGATAAAAAAATGTAAATTTTTAAAAAAATAATGAAATATTAAAAATTAAATACAATGATAATGATATTATTTCATTGATATATAAGAAAATTTTGGAAAAAGAATTATTTTTATTGCAGAAACAAAATATTATAATTATATTTTTACATTATTATTTTTATTATCATTTCATTATCACAAAATTTTCATCAATTAAAATAAAAATTATTTTGAAAATAATCATAATACCTGAGTCAAAAGGGTTAAAATTTATAATTACCATTAAAAAGGAAAATTTTTTGATTTTCCAAAACAATACCCAGATTTTTTCGTTTTTTCGACTTTTTAAATTTTATTGGGTTGAATAATTATTGTCATCATTATTATCATTACTTATTATTTTCATGATTATTATCATTACTGTCATTATTTTCAGATTATTATCATTACTGTCATTATTTTCAGATTATTATCATTATAGTCATTATCATCATGATTATCATTATTATTTATCATTATTGCAGTTGTAATAATTATCATTCTAATTATTATTGCATTTTTATTATAATATTTATATAATGATAAAGAATAATATAATTTTAAAATAATAATGACAATAATAATTATAAAAAATGATAAGGATGTTATTATTATTTCTATTGCCATTATTATATAAAATTAGGAAAAGAGGTAATTATTGCTATTATTGCAGTATTATCAAAATTATCATTATAATTTGATTTTATCCCCTTTTTTTCATTTATTGGATTTTTTTAATACACATTATTTTAAAAAGGAATTATCTGAAAATAATCATAATTACCGAATTAATGTTAAAACCTAATTACCATGGAAAACGAAAAAGGGTTTTTCGACGTTTCTCTCACAAGGTGTAATGGCAGATTTGCCGTTTTTTTTGACTTTTCGGGTTTTTTTACTTCCTTTTATTTCTTATAAAAAATAAAAAATTTTCATCATTATTATCATTACTGTCATTATTTTCATTTTTATCATATATATTTTTCATCAGATTATCATTATTATATTTTTCAGTTATAACAATTATGCAAATTATTATGCTATTTCTATCATTTCTATTTATATAAAGATAATTTCAAAAAATAATTTTAAAATAAAAAGAATAATAATAATTATAATGAATATGATAATGATATTATTTCTATTGCCATTTTAAGGAAATTATTGGAATAAGGTTAATTATTTTTAATTTCGTAATTATAAAATCATTAATTATGATTTATTTTATAATTATCAACATTTTATATCATCATAATTATCATTATTGTCAATAATAGGTTTTCGTGAAAATCATCATAATTACCCGAATTAATGTTATATGATTATCATCTTATTATATCATTATTGCAGATATAATTGTTATGTAAATATTTTGTAGTTTTATCACAATATTTTTTTAAAATGATTAAGGGAAAAATGTTTAAGAAATAATAATGACAATTATCAATTTTTTTAAACATGATTATCAATATTTCCCTAAAAAAGGAATTTTCATGAAAAACATCATAATTACCGAAAAGTTAAAAACCTCAATTAATTTTGGAAAAAGGGTTTTTTTCCCTTTTTCAAAATTAAAACGAAGATTTTCCATTTTTTTGACTTTTGGGTTTTTTTTACTTCTCGCCTTTTTTTTAATTTTGAAAGGATGAATAATAATTATATCATTTTATATTACTGTCATTATTTTTAATGATTATTCCTTTTTAGTCATTATCATCATAATTATCATTATAATTATTTTTAAAATTTTTGTTATAATAATTACATGTTTTTTATTAATTTATCATTATAACTATTTATATAAAGATAATAGTAATGATAAATTTAGAAAAAAAATTTAATAATAATTTTTAAATGAAATGATAATGATATTTTTTATTTCCATTATTAGTATGAAAATTATTGGGAAAAAATTAATTATATCGTAATTTTCAAAAAATTATTATAATTATGGTTTTATCATTATTATTTCAATATCATTTCATTTATTAATTATCATCATTATTGTCAATAATAAAGGAATTATCAGAAAATCATCATACTTATAATTAAATAAAATCCTTAAAATTTCCATTGAAAGAAAGGGGTTTTTTTCGTTTTCTCAAAAAGGGTTAATACGCTAATTTTGCGTTTTTTGACTTTTGGGGTTTTATTACTTCTGGCCCTTTTTTTCTTATAAATGGATGAATAATAATTATTATCTCTCATTACTTATTATTTTCTGATTTTTATCATTTATATTTCATCATGACCCCTTATTTTATCATCAAATTGCAATTATAATAATTATTATGTAATTATTATTGTTTTTTTTCATTATAACTATTTTATAATGATAATAGAATAATATAATTTTTAAAAAATAATGACAAAAATAAATTTTTATTGAAAATAAATGTTATTATTATTTCTATTTAATAAATATGAAAATTTTTTAAGGGGTTAATTATTATAAATCAAAATCATCATTATAATTAGATTTTATCATTATTTTTTTTATCATTGTCATTTATCATTATTTCAATAATAAAAAATCATGAAAAAATTTATAATTATTTGAATTAATGTTAAACCCCATAATTAAAAAAAAGGAAAAAATTTTTTGTTTTTTTCCGTTTTTTGGCTTATGGGGTTTTTTTACTTTTTTTATTTTAATAATTGGGCCGAATGATTATTATTTTAATTTTTATCATTACTGTCATTATTTTCATGATTATTATTTATAGTCTTATCATCGATTTTCATTATTATTATCATCATTATTGCAGCTAAAAAAATTATTATTAATTTTTGTATTTTTTTCATTATAACTATTTATTTAATGATAATAAATAATAAAATTTTAGAAAAAAAAAAGAAATAATAATAATTATAATGAAATTTAAAGATTATTATTTTTTCATTCAATTTTTTTTATTTGGGAAAAGATAATTTTTACTATTTTTGGTTACCAAAAATTTTCATTATGATTTTTGATCAAATTTACAAAAACGTCATTATCATCAAATTATTATTATTAAAAATTAAAGGGTTTTTCTAAAATATATAATTTTGAATTAATTAAAACCTTAAATTACCATTAAAAAAAAAAGGGTTTTTTGACGTTTTTTAAAAATTTTAATTTTATTATTATTTTTATTATTATGATAATTATTTTTAATTATTATTTTATTTTATATTATAATTTTTAATGATAATAACAATTTATTAATTTAAATAATAATAAATAACAATAATTGTAAACAATAATAATGATATTATTTCTTGAAAAATTAATGAAATTATTGGAATAGAAATTATTTTTATCATTGTGTTATTATCAAAATTATCATTATAATTATGATTTTTTATTATTTTTTCAACACATTATCATTAAATTTTCATCATTATTGTCGTAAAAAAGAATTTCCTGAAAAAATTTAATTACGAAATTTTAAAAAATTCTAATTTTATTAAAAAGCGAAAAGGGGTTTTTTAATTTCAAAAAACTTTTTGATTTTGCCCATTTTTCGGCTTTTATTTTATTACCTCTTCCTTTATTTCATTATAAATTGACTGAAGATAATTATTTATCATTATTATCATTACTTCATTTTTTCCGATTTTTATCTTTATATTATCATCTTATGATTAATTATTATTATCATATTATTGGTTAAATATTTATTATTAATTATTATTTATTTTTTTATTATAAATATATTAATATAATAAAATAATTATATTTTTATAAATAAAAAGACAATAATAATAAATTTTAAAAGACAATGATAATGATGTTATTATTTTTATCGCAATTATTTATGAAATTATTGAAAAATTGGTAATTATAATTATAAATTTATTATGATTATATTTTATATTATTAATGTCATTATCATTGTATTATCATCATAATTATCACATTATTGTAATAAAAAACAATTTTCATGAAAATATCATAATTATAATTAAATTTTAAAACTTTTCATTAAAAAAAAAGGGTTTTACATTTCAAAAAACAGATTTGCCGTTTTTTGTTTATTTTTTATTTTCCTTTTTTTATAAATATAATAATAATTTTTATCAATGTCATTATTTTATATTATTATCATTAAATCATTACATTTGATTATCATTATTTTTATATCATTATTATTTTAAAAATTATTATTATTCTATTTTTTTTCATTATAACTTTTTTATAATGATAATAGCATAATGATAATTGTAGAAATAATAATGAAATGATAATTTTTAATACAATGGTGATATTATTATTTTTATTATTATTTGTTGAAAATTATTGGGAAAGATTATTTAATGCTGTAATTATAAAATTTTCTTTAAATTTTGATTTTATTATTATTGCATTATTTATTATCATTTCATTATCATCATAATTATATCATTTTTTCTCCTCATTTTTCCTGAATTAAATTTATCCTTAATTACCCTTAAAAAGCAAAAAAAAAATTTTTTTGACGTTTTCTAAAAAATTAATATTCTAGATTTGCCCTTTTTTGAATTATGGGGTTTTTTTACTTTTCCTTTTTTAATTATTATTTTTAACCTCATATTTCTGAATTAATGAAACTCATAATTACCAAAAAAAAAAAAGGAAAGAGGAATTTTCCCAAAAGGTTTACCTGATTTTTCCCTTTTTTTTTGTTTATGGGGTTTTATTCTTCTAGCTTTTTTTTTATTGAAATGATAAATTTTTAAACAAATTATATTTTCATTTTTCTGATTATCAATATCCTTTATCATATTATCATTATATATTTATTATGATTATTTTATTAATTTCCATTTTTCATTTTAATAAATTTTTATCCAATTTTTATTTTATTTTTTCATTATAATATTTATAATGTTGCAAAAATATACTTTTAGAAATAAAAATGATAATATAATTTTAAAAACAAAAGGGTAATGATATTATTATTTTATCCAAAATTTTTAGTGTGAAAATTAGAATGAAAATTATTACTTTATTGCATTTTATCAAAAATTATATTATAATTTTGATTTTCTATTTTGTCATTATCATTATAATTATATTTTTGAAAAAATGAAAAGAATTTTTTAAAAAAAATAATATAAAATTTTTAAATTTTTAATTATTAAAAGAAAAAGCT
>NC_091573.1:18352347-18357998 GCF_042767895.1 Penaeus vannamei | reverse complement strand
TATTATTGCAGTTATAATAATTATTATGCTAATTTTTATTGCTATTTTTATCATTATAACTATTAATATAATGATAATAGTAATAATGATTATTTTAGAAATAACAATGACAATTATAAAAATTATAATGACAATGATAATGACATTATTTCTGTTGTCATCATTTTTATGAAAATTATTGGAATAAAGTTAAATATTGCAGTTATTATCAAAATCATCATTATAATTATGATTTTATCATTATTATTGTCATCTTTGTTATTATCATAATTATCATTATTGTCAATAATAAAGGAATTATCACGAAATTCATCATAATTACCTTAATTAATGTTAAAATCCTCATAATTACCATTATAAAGCGAAAAAGTTTTTTTCGACGTTTCTCTCAAAAGGCTCTAATACGCTAGATTTTGCCGTTTTTTTCGACTTTTGGGATTTTATTACTTTTGGCCTTTTTTCATTATAAATGGACTTAATAATAATTATCATCATTATTATCATTACTGTCATAGCAATAATGATAATTTTAGAAATAATAATAACATTAATAATTTTTATAATGACAATGATAATGATGTTTTTATCATTTCTATTGTCATTATTGGTAATTATTTCTATTATTGCAGTAATTATCAAATTTATCATTATAATTATGATTTTATCATTATTATTGTCCTTACCATTGTCATTATCCTCATAATTATCATCATTATTGTCAATAATAAAGGATTTATTATGAAAATCATCATAGTGTTAAAATCCTCATAATTACCATTAAAAAGCAAAAAAGTTGGTTTTCGACGTTGCTCCCAAAAGGCTGTAATAGGCTAGAAGTTGCCGTTTTTTCGACTTTGGGGATTTTATTACTACTGGCCTTTATTTAATTATAAATGGACTGAATAATAATTATTAACATCATTAATATCATTAAGGTCATTATTTTCATGATTATTATCATTATAGTCATTA
This sequence comes from Penaeus vannamei, assembly GCF_042767895.1. Taxonomy (NCBI): domain Eukaryota; kingdom Metazoa; phylum Arthropoda; class Malacostraca; order Decapoda; family Penaeidae; genus Penaeus; species Penaeus vannamei. The sequence continues at coordinate 18,357,026 of NC_091573.1, read as the reverse complement.
TCATCATGATCATCATTATTATTATCATCATTATTGCAGTTATAGTAATTATTATGCTAATTATTATTGCTATTTTTATCATTATAACTGGGGGGGGGGGTATACTAAAAAAAAGTAGTTATTCTTACTTTAGTATAATAAACATTTATTAAAAAAAGAAAGAGAGAGAAAAAAAAATCAGGTATGTATCGGCCCACCTGGCTATGGTCCCGAGGGTGCTCCCCTCCTCCTCTTCAAAGGAAAGGCATTCGTGTTTTCAAGGGCTCTTGTACCTGCAGCTTCATTCCGCCCGTCTTGCGCAAACCGTATATGTACTTCCGTACCGACAAGTCATGGAGTCGGGCGTGTAATTCCCGTAGAATTCTGTTCTGCTGGACTTTATCACAAATAATGCCAGGCCAGTGAGGGAGAGACACCACATTAAAAAAATTGAATATTTCAGTCCACTACAGTTCTAAGGAGGGCGAATAGCAAAAATTCAATACATGTGCTGCATATCTAATATATATACATACATTGTATATATATATATATATATATATATATATATATATATATATATATATATATATATGTTTGTACTAATGAAATGGGAATTTCTCGTTTTCTACTGTAATATCATGTATGCATTTGTTTTCCCTTTATTTGTCAAAGAGGAACGCTCTAGAAAGGAATAACACAAAATCGTATATTTTACAATTATAATGCTAATAAATATTCTGAAATTCCTGAATATATATTTCGCGCCTAATCTTCATATGTGTTAAATAAGAAAGGAGATATATTCGATGGTCTAAAATATCATAACTTAGGAAATTCTTGGTGAAAACGAGGCTGTCAAGCTGACACCTGTTTCAGGATGGACGAAAGGGTAGATGAAATGGCAAACAGAGACCGCTATAATGGGATGAGGAAAAGCTATTTCTCTAACAGTGATATTCTAAGAGCTAGGTATCTCCCATACGATGGTACACTGGTAGATAAGGTGGGAGGAGGTGGGCCTCCAGAACGAACACACTCGTTCACCAATGCATTTAAAATTCATAAAGACCTACAGCTGGCTGCATGGTGAAGAAAAAGACTACGTGCAGATTGGAATACACCGTAGAACGTCACCAAAAAGTAGGATGACAAACGACATCGCTGACGTAGCGTCCAACTCGCCTAGCAGTATGTGGAAAAACATCTAGATTACTGGAGAAGAGAAATAGGACATGATAATATGAAACGGCGAGTGACCGCGAGACCTGTGATATGTGAAGGTGGATCATCCTGCATGATGTTGGCAAAACAGTACAAAAATGCAACTTTTATAGATATATTGAATTGTTAGAAAAAAAAATGTTCCTCCCATCAGTACGCCGTTATGCCTCTGCCCTTCCAGGAAACAACCATATTCGTGTAGGATAACTGCCCTACGAAGTGTTCAATAAATAAAGCCACCTGGAGGTCCTTCGACGACCAGGCAAGGCATGTGACTTAAACCCAATGAAAAAAATGTTTGAGAAAATGTTGTCAGTGTTTTCGAAACGGCTAATGGAAAAACCTCCCAACAGTTAATAAATCATACTATGAGGGAATGGGAAGTGCTGCGAAGAAAATCCAGACGTCACAAGAACATTTCGCCTGTCTCGTTCTCTCGTCAATTAAACAATTTTGAATAACGAAACATTGTTTCTTTTACAAACATGATACTTCCCAATATTTGTCTTTCTTTTCCACAGTTAATACCATTTTTCTTCAAAGATATATATATATATATATATATATATATATATATATATATATATATATGTGTGTGTGTGTGTGTGTGTGTGTGTGTGTGTGTGTGTGTGTGTGTGTGTGTGTGTGTGTATGTGTGTGTGTGTGTGTCTGTGAATTTCGTATATATATATATATATATATATATATATATATATATATATATATATATATATATATATATATACATATATATATATACATATATATATATACATATATATATATATATATATATATATATATATATATATATATATATATATATATATATATATATGTATATGTAACTTCCTACAAGACAGGAAAGCTAAATTAAGAGTTGGCCAATTAGAAGGGCAGAAATTCCCACTACTGAGTGGAGTTCCACAGAGGAGTGTGCTTTCACCCACACTCTTCATTATATATACATCGCCTACACTCCCCCCGAGGAGACCCAGGAAGTCGCCCAAGAGGCCGAGGAGACCCAGGAAGTCACCGTTGAGCCCGAGAAGACGTTCCTCCACTGCGTTCCTCCCAGGACGAAGGTCTTCGAGGCCCAGACAGAGCCATAGCGGCCATAAATAGATTCGAAGAATGGAAAATATAAAACAAAAACAAATTTCTGATCATCCCTGCCGCCAGGACAAAACCTGGAAACCCCGATCTTACCAACATAGATGTGGGGTTCGCAAAAGAAGGGAAACTTCTGGGCTTGAAAATAACAAACACGGGTATCGCAGCACACATCAAAGAGAGAATCAATATAGCCAATAACGTACTAGCAAAGCTGAAGAGATTCTCGGGATGCCCAGAAGTTATAAAAATATACTTGTACAAAATGCTAGTCAGACCAATATTTAAATATCCACCAGTCCCTCCAAATACGATGGCCCTGTCATCATGGTATAAACTATCCTATGCTATCCTATGATCAAAAGGAATAAGGTGGCCCAACCCACGCCCATCAATCAGGGAATTCCACACACTTTACAAAATAGACCCAATAAACATAAGAATCCACCACCAGGCAACGAGGACATGGGAGCGTCTAGTATACCTTGAGGACGCAAACTATGAAAGCATAAAGAAAGCTCACACATCCACACAGGGGGTGCACCGATGGTGGCCTAGAAGCTTGACAAGAATCAGCCCAAACCCCCCAAACCCCATATGTTCAAAAGGAAACTGACCATACCAACCTCTTTCCCACTGGCACACATCTGGCTAGAAGGGATAAGTTATCTGTGTCTATGAAGACACCGACATAACCATCTAATAAAGACCATACATGAATTAATATCAAAATCAGAAACTGTCTTCAACATTCCTCGAGGGTTGCAATACTGCCTGGGACAGTATTGCAACACGGAGGAGCTGGAGGCAGTCACTTCACCAGCCTCTCACAGCCGACGCCACGATCTCTCGCTCGAGTGAGGAGACCGAGACGAAGGACAGAGAAGCGAGTGAAGATGGTTTATCTTACAAACTCGCTGAGGAATCGGTTTTTATATGTTGTGAGTGTGCGAAAGTTGACTCAAGCTTCACACACAACGACAGATAAACTCCGGGAATAGGCGGGATGGAGATAACCTACAGAAAAAAGAAAAAAAAAGAAAAGAAAAGAAGAAAAAAAAACAAGGTAAGGGTAAAGTAAGGGTGTATGCATTATGATGATTTTAACACTAATTCAGGCAATTACGATGATTTTAACATTAATTCAGGTAATTTTGATGATTTTCAAAATAATTCCTTTATCATTGAAAATAATGATGATAATTATGATAATAATGACAATAATAATGATAATTATGATGATAATGACAATAATAATGATAATGATAAAAGGATAATTATAATAATAATTTTGATAATTACTGCAATAATAGCAATAATTAACTCTATTCCAATAATTTTCATACTAATAATGGCAATAGAAATAATAACATCATTATCATTGTTATTATAATTATTATTATTGTCATTATTATTTCTAAAATTATCAATATTCTTATCATTATAAAAATGGTTATAATGAAAATATCAATAATAATTAGCATACTAATTATTATAACTGCAATAATGATGATAATAATGATAATTATGATAATAATGATAATTATGATGATAATGACTATAATGATAGTAATCATAAAAATAATGACAGCTTTACCATTCATTTTATTGGATTGTATTTTACCTTATTTCATGATTTGTTTTATTGTCTTCGTTTCATTTTATTTTCGCATTTTAGTGTTATTTTACTACATCGTTTGTTTTATTGTGTTTCATACATTCGTTTAACTATTCAAAAATAAATATTTTTAAACATGCTGCTTTTATCAAACGCCCGAATTTGACAATGATTGAAAGAAAATGCTAAAAGGGTAGTTGACAACCCAGCTACCTAGCTCTAATGGCAATTTTTATTTCTTTTTACTTATTTTATCACAGTGGTTATCTGCTTAGTTGCGTTAGAGGAATCTCACTGCACACGCCTCTCCTCGTCTCAGTTCACCCTTGCCAACACACACATGCTACATTTACAATCTTTCGCTCCTTTCCCCACATCCGTCTTCTATACTATCATTCTTCTTATATATACACACGTTCCCATATATACACACGCCAACTAAATGGATGGTGACAGTGGCTCCTCTCTAACATGTCTCTTCAAGACATAATTGTAAAGGTATTTGTTACAACCTACTTTAAAATGCTGATTATTTATTTTGTACTGTGTGCTTCTTTACTGTCGGCCGCGCTGCTTCTCCAATCATGAGAGCTAATTGTTCCTGTTTCATAACGACCTACACGTACATTTCAATCTAGACGCGAGCTGGAAGAAATTACTGAAGTTTGACACTATCAGCTCCTGAAAATCTTGTTGCCATAGCAACTCTTATCCTTTCACTGTATTGTAAAACATCCGACACCAA
>NC_091573.1:18339847-18344847 GCF_042767895.1 Penaeus vannamei | reverse complement strand
AATAATCAAAGAGTCAATTTATAATGAAATAAAGGCGAAAAGTAGTAAAATCCCAAAAGTCGAAAAAACGGCAAAATCTAGCGTATTCTTTTGAAAGAAACGTCGAAAAAAAAACTTTTAAATGATTATCATGATGATTTTAACATTAATTCAGGTAATTATGATAATTTTCATAATAATTCCTTTACTATTAACCATAATGATGATAATATTGATGATAATAATAATTATTATAATAATGATGAAAAGATAATTATAATGATAGTTTTCATAATTACTGCAATAATAGCAATAATTAAGTCTCTTCTAATCATTTTGATATTAAAAATGATAATAGAAATAATAATAATATCATTATCATTGTCATTATAATCATTATTACTGTCCTTATTATTTCTAGAATTATCATTCTTGCTATTATCATTATAAAAATAGTTATAATGATAACAATGACAATAATAATTAGCATAATAATTATCATACATGAAATAATGATAATAATAATTATAATTATTACGATAATGACTTTAATGATAATAATCATAAGAATAATGAAAATAATGATGATAATAATCAAAGAGTCCATTTAGAATGAAATAAAGGCGAAAAGTAGGAAAATCCCAAAAGTCGAACCAACGGCAAAATCTATCCTCTTGAGATAATTCCTTTATTATTAAGCATAATGATGATAATCATGATGATAATGACAATAATAACGATAATAATGATAAAATGATATTTATAATGATCGTTTTGATAATTACTGCAATACCAATAATTAAGTCTATTCTCATCATTTTCATACTAATAATGACAATAGAATTAATAATATCATTATCATTGTCATTATACTTATTATTTCTGTCATTATTATTTCTATAATTATCATTATTGTTATTATCATTATAAAAATAGTTATAATGATGAAAATGACAATAATAATTAGCATAATAATCATTATAGCTGCAATAATCACAATAATAATGATAATTATGACGATAATGACTATAATGATAATAATCATAAGAATAATGACAATAATGATAATAATGGTGATAATAATAATCATAGAGTCCTTTTATAATGAAATAAAGGTGAAAAGTAGTAAAATCCCAAAAGTCGAAAAAATGGCAAAATCTAGCTTATTACATCCTTTTGAGAGAAACGTCGAAAAAAAACCTTTTTCGCTTTTAAATGATGATTATGATGATTTCAACCTTAATTCAGGTAATTATGATGATCTTCATGGTAATTCCTTGATTATTAACCATATTGATGATATTCATGATGATAATGACAATAATAATGATAAGAATGATAAAATGAAAATTATAATGATAGTTTTCATAATTACTGCAATAATAGCAATAATTAATTATATTCTAATCATTTTCATACTAATAATGACAATAGAAATAATAATATTATTATCATTGTCATTATGATTATTATTACTGTCATTATTATATCTAAAATTATCATTATTGTTACTATCATTATAAAAATACTTACAATGATGAAAATGACAATAATAATTAGCATAATAATTTTTATAACTACAATAAAGATATTAATGATAATGATAATTATGACGATAATGATTATAATGATAATCATAAGAATAACGACAATAATGATAATAATGATGATAATAATAATCATAGACTCCATTTATAATGAAATAAAGGCGAAAAGTAATAAAATCCCAAAAGTCGAAAAAAACGGCAAAATCTAGCGTTTACGGTCTTTTGAGAGAAACGTCGAAAAAAAAACTTTTTCGGATTTTAAATGATAATTATGATGATTTTAACATTAATTCAGGTAATTATGATTATTTTCATAATAATTACTTTATTATTAACCATAATGATGATAATGAAAATTATAAAGTTAATGATAAAATGTTAGTTATAATGATAGTTTTGATAATTACTGCAATAATAGCAATAATTAAGTCTATTCTAATCATTTTCATACTAATAATGACAATAGAAATAATAAAAATATCATTATCATTGTCATTAAAATCATTATTACAATCATTATTATTTCTAAAATTATCCTTATTGTTATTATCATTATAAAAATATTTATAATGAAAATGACAATAATAATCAGCATAATAATTATTATAACTTCAATAAGGATTTATAATGATAATGATAATTATGACGATAATTTCTATAATGATAATCATAAGAATAATGACAATAATGCTATTGATAATAATAATCATAGAGTCCATTTATAATTAAATAAAGGCGAAAAGTAGTAAATTCCAAAAGTTGAAAAAATGACAAAATTTAGCGTATTGCAGACTTTTGAGAGAAACACCAAAAAACACATTTTTCGTTTTTAAATGATAATTATGATGATTTTAATATTAATTCAGGTAATATGATGATTTCATGATAATTCCTTTACTATTAACCATAATGATGATAATCATCATGAAAATGACAATAATAATGATAATGGTAAAATAGATAATTATAATGATAGTTGTGATAATTACTGCAATAATAGCAATAATTAAGTCTATTCTAATCATTTTTATACTAGTAATGATACAGCCTTTTCAGAGAACCGTGGAAAAAAAGCCTTTTTTTGCCTTTAAATGATAATCATGATGATTTTAACATTAATTCAGGTAATTATGATGATTTTCATGATATTTACTTTATTATTAACCATAATCATGATAATCATAATGATGATAATAATGATAGTTTTGATAATTATTGCAATAATAGCAATAATTAAGTCTATTCTAATAATTTCCATACTAATAATGACAATAGAAATAATAGTGTCATTATCATTGACCTTATAATTATTATTACTGTCATTATTATTTCTAAAATTATCATTATTTTTATTATTATTATAGAGTCCATTTATGAAATAAAGGCAAAAAGTAGTAAAATCCCAAAAGTCGAAAAATTGCAAAATCTACAGCCTTTTGAGAGAAACGTCGAAAAATCCTTTTTCGCTTTTAAATGATAATTATGATGATTTTAACATTAATTCAGGTAATCATGATTATTTTCATGATAATTCCTGTATCATTAACCATAATGATAATCATGATGATAATGACAATAATAATGATAATAATGATAAAATGGTAATTATAATGATAGTTTTGATAATTACACTGGCCGTGACGTCACGGGCGAGATGAACAAGAACAGTAAGTATACGAAAGACCCCGCGCATGCGCAGTGGAGAATTTGGTCAGTATTCCCGCAGCTCCCGTGTGAATCATCGTTATCATTAATTTGCGAGATAAGTTAATTTAATGAAAAGTGATTGATAATTAAATATATTTAAAGCTATTAGGTTAGTTTTCGTTGTTTCAGTGGTGACGCCTTTTTTCCAATAATACCTTTGAATCATAACATAGAGATCTCTTAAAAGAAAGACACGAGAAGAAGAGAGAAAAGAAATAGAACATGAGACAAAGATCACTGTTTTCTTTGAACGCAGTATACGCAAGAAAACAAGAATATAAATATACCTTTACTATTATCACTATTATTATTATTATTACTTTCATCAACAGAATTGCATAATTATGATAATATTACTGCTGTTATGACAAATATCACTACTACTATTATGGCAAATATCACTACTAGTGTTATGACACATAAAACATCACTAACATAATATTAATTAATAATAGTCGTGATAACAATATAAACAATGATGATGTTAAAAACAATACTGCTTGTAATGATAACAATACTACTAGTCATGATAACAGTTATGATAGTGGTGATAACCTTATCATATATACCAAACAGCGATCAGAAATCAACAGTTCTTATGTATGATTACGTATATCAAGTTCAGAGGATGCATGGAAGTAAAGAAATATAGAATTATTCATTCCCTGTTTTCTAATTTCCTTGCAAACACAGAATAATGGAGACTACAAAAGAAAAATATAAAGAATGGTGATAACATAATTTGTGGACTTTTTTCTTTCTTTCTTTTGTTTTGTTTTTTCTTTTCTTTTTTCTTTTATTTTCTTTTCTGATATTCCTAATGAAATATGTGGTTATTGTTGTTTTTATCATATTTTATCATATTTACATCATGGATTTTATTAGAATAGACTTAATTATTGCTATTATTGCAGTAATTATCAAAACTATCATTATAATTATCATTTTATCATTATTATCATTATCATTGTCATTATCATCATTATCAGGAAATATCATGAAAATCATCATAATTACCTGAATTAACGTTAAAATCATCATAATTATCATTTAAAATCGAAAAAGTTTTTTTTCGACGTTTCTCTCAAACGTTTCTCTCGCTAGATTTTGCCGTTTTTTCGACTTTAGGGATATTACTACTTTTCGCTTTTATTTCATTATATATACACTCTATGATTCTTATTATCATCATTATCATTATTGTCATTATTCTTATGATTATTATCCTTATAGTCATTATCGCCATAATTATCATTATTATTGATATTATTGCTGTTATAATAATTTCTATGCTAATTGTTATTGTCATTTTATCATTATAACTATTTTTATAATGATAATAACAATAATGATAACTTTAGAAATAATAATGACAGTAATAATAATTATAATGATAACGATAATGATATTATTATTATTTGTAATGTCATTATTAGTATGAAACTGATTAAAATAGACTTAATTATTGCTATATATTGCAGTAATTATCAAAGCTATAAGTGTAATTATCATTTCATCATTATTATCATTATCATGATTATCATCATTATGGTTAATAGTAAAGGAATTATCATGAAAATCATCATAATTACCTGAATTAATGTTAAAATCATCATAATTATCATTTAAAAGCGAAAGAGGTTTTTTTTTCGACGTTTCTCTCTCGTTTCTCGCTAGATTTTGCCGTTTTTTCGACTTTTGGGATTTTACTACTTTTCGCCTTTATTTCATTATAAATGGACTCTATGATTATTATTATCATTATTA
>NC_091573.1:18324847-18329847 GCF_042767895.1 Penaeus vannamei | reverse complement strand
TAAGAAACAAAATATTTTAATTAATTGAGATTTAAGACTTAAAATTAAATGGACCTCAGATCATTAAAACAATATATTTATAAAAGTCTTAACATAAAAACAAAGAATACCATCCTCGGGGGGTACACATAAAGCAATACAAAATAATACAAGCAAATTATTTATTTGGTAAAAATAAAAAAAAAATGTTTGGCAGAGGAACGTCCGCGAGCATCCTCCTCACTTCGCCAGATAAACGCCCTTTTTCCTGGGGGCTGTTGTTGATTTCCGAATTCGGAAAAAGCGTCACTTTGTAGAGCATAAACCACTGGGTAAAGGGGCGACGTCAGTAAGGTAACCCTACAACCCCATAGCAATAATAGCAATAATTAACTCTATTTCAATAATTTCCATACTAACAATGGCAATAGACATAATAATAACATCATTATCATTGTCATTATAATTATTATTATTGTCATTATTATTTCTAAGATTATCATTAATTCTATTATCATTATATAAATAGTTATAATGTTAAGAATAGCAATAATAATTAGCATAATAATTATTATAACTGCAATAATGATGATAATAATATTGATAATCATGATGAGAATGATTATAATGATAATAATCATAAAAATGATGACAGTAATGATAATAATGATTATAATAATTATAATTCAGTCCATTTATAATGAAATAAAGGCCAGAAGTAATAAAATCCCAAAATTCGAAAAAACGGCAAAATCTAGCGTATTACAGCCTTTTGAGAGAAACGTCCAAAAAAAAAACCCTTTTCGCTTTTTAACGGTAATTATGAGGATTTTAACATTAATTCAGGTAATTATGATGATTTCCATGATGATTCCTTTATTATTGACAATAATGATGATAATTATGATGATAATGATAATGATAATGATTAATTATAATAATTATAAAGTCATTATTATAATATATTGCAATAATAGCAATATTTAACTCTATTCCAATAATTTCCATACTAATAATGGCAATAAAAAAATAACATCATTATCATTGTCATTATGATTATTGCCATTATAGTCATTATCATCATGATTATCATTATTATTATCATCATTATTGCAGTTATAAGGATTATTATTGCTTTTTTATCATTATAACTATTTATATAATGATAAAAACAAGAATGATGATCTTAGAAATAACAATGACAATAATAATAATTATAATGACAATGATAATTATATTATTATTTCTATTGACATTATTACTATGAAAGTTATTGGAATTGAGTTGATTATTGTTATTATTGCAGTAATTATCAAGATTATCATTTTAATTATGACTTTATCATTATTATAATTCTTATTGTCATCATCATTGTCATTATCATCATAATTATCATCATTATTGTCAATGATAAAGGAATCATCATAGAAATCATCATAATTACCTGAATTAATGTTAAATTGCTCATAATTACCATTAAAAAACGACGTTTCTCTCAAAAGGCTAGATTTTGCAGTTTTTTAGACTTTTGGGATTATATTACTTCTGGCCTTTATTTCATTATAAATGGACTGAATGATAATCATTATCATCATTATTATCATTACTGTCATCATTATTATCATTACTGTCATCATTTTTATGATTATTATCATTATAGTCATTATCATCATGATTATCATTATTATTATCATCATTATTGCAGTTAAATATAATTATTATCTTAATTATTATTGCTATTTTTATCCTTATAACTATTTATATAATGATAATAAAGAAAAAAAGGCCAGAAGTAATAAAATCCCAAAAGTCGAAAAAACGGCAAAATCATGCGTATTACATACAGCCTTTTGAGAGAAACGTCGAAAAAAACCTTTTCGCTTTTTAATTGTAATTATAAGGATTTTAACATCAATTCGGGTAATTATGATGATTTCCATGATGATTCCTTTGTTATTATAATAAAGATAAAGTCATAATTATAATGATAATCTTGATAATTACTGCAATAATAGCAATAGTTAACTCCATTCCAATAATTTCCATACTAATAATGGCAATAGAAATAATAATAACATCATTATCATTGTCATTATAGTTATTATTACTGTCATTATTATTTCTAAGATCATCATTATTGCTATTATCATTATATAAATAGTTATAATGATAAAAATAGCAATAATAATTAGCATAATAGTTATTATAACTGCAATAATGATGATAATAGTAATGATAATCATGATGATAATGACTATAATGATAATATTCATAAAAATGATGACAGTGATGATGATAATCATGATAATAATTACCATTCAGTCCATTTATAATGAAATAAAGGCCCGAAGTAATAAAACCCCAAAGTCGAAAAAACGGCAAAATCTAGCGTATTACAGCCTTTGGAAAGAAACGTCGAAGAAAAACCCTTTTCGCTTTTTAATGGTAATTATGAGGATTTTAACATTAATTCAGGTAATTATGATGATTTCCATGATGATTCCTTTATTATTGACAATAATGATGATAATTATGATGATAATGACAATGATAATGACAATAATAATGATAATAATGATAGAATCATAATCATAATGATAATTTTGATAATTACTGTAAAAATAGCAATAATTAACTCTATTCCAATAATTTCCATACTAATAATGGCAATAGAAATAATAATATTATTATCATTGTCATCATAATTATAATTATTGTCATTATTATTTCTAAGATCATCATTATTGCTATTATCATTATATAAATAGTTATAATGATAAAAGTAGCAATAATAATTAGCATAATAATTATTATAACTGCAAAAATGATGATAATAATAATGATAATCATGATGATAATGACTATAATGATAATAATCATAAAAACGATGGCAGTAATGATAATAATGATGATAATAATTATCATTCAATCCATTTATAATTAAATGAATGCCAGAAGTAATAAAATACCAAAAGTCGAAAAAACGGCAAAATCTAGCGTATTACAGCCTTTTGAAAAGAAATGTCAAAAAAAAACTTTTCACTTTTTAATGGTAATTATGAGGACTATAACATTAATTCAGGTAATTATGATGATTTCCATGATGATTCCTTCATTATTGAGAATTACTACAATAACAGCAATAATTAACTCTATTCCAATAATTTCCATACTAATAATGGCAATAGAAATGATAATAACATCATTATCATTGTCATTATAATTATTATTATTGTCATTATTATTTCTAAGATCATCGTTATTCCTATTATCATTATATAATAGTTATAATGATTAAAAAGCAATAATAATTAGCATAATAATTATTATAACTGCAATAATGATAATAATAATGATAATCATGATGATAATGACTATAATGATTATAATCATAAAAATGATGACAGTAATGATAATAATGTTGATAATAATTATCATTCAGTCCATGTATAATGAAATAAAGGCCAGAAGTAATAAAATCCCAAAAATCGAAAAAAACTGCAAAATCTAGCGTATTGCAGCCTTCTGAGAGAAACGTCGAAAAAACCCTATTCGCTTTTTAATGGTGTTTATGAGGATTTTCACATTAATTCAGGTAATTATGATGATTTCTATGATGATTACTTTATTATTGACAATTATGATGATAATTATGATGATAATGACAATCATTATTGCTATTATCATTATATATGACAATAATAATGATAATAATGATAAAGTCATAATTATAATGATAATCTTGATAATTACTGCAATAATAGCAATAATTAACTCCATTCCAATAATTTCCATACTAATAATGGTATTAGAAACAATAATAACATCATTATCATTATCATTATCATTATTATTATTGTCATTATTATATCTAAGATCATCATTATTGCTATTATCATTATATAAATAATTATGATGATGAAAATAGCAATAATTAGCATAATAATTATTATAACTGCAATAATGATGATAATAATAATGATAATCATGATGATAATGCCTATAATGATAATAATCATAAACATGATGACAGCAATGATAATAATAATGATAATAATTATCCTTCAGTCCATTTATAATGAAATAATGGCAGAAGTAATAAAATCACAAAAGTCGAAAAAACGGCAAAATCTAGCCTTTTGAGAGAAACGTCGAAAAAAAAAAACATTTTCGCTTTTTAATAGTAATTATTGGGATTTTAACATTAATTCAGGTAATTATGATGATTTCCATGATGATTCCTCTATTATTCTAATAATGGCAATAGAAAGAATGATAACATCATTATCATTGTCACTATAATTATTATTATTGTCATTATTATTTCTAAGATCATCATTATTGCTATTATCATTATATAAATAGTTATAACGATAAAAATAGCAATAATAATTAGCATAATAATTATTATAACTGCAATAATAATGATAATAATAATGATAATCATGATGATAATGACTATAATGATAATCATAAAAATGATGACAGTAATGATAATAATGATGATAATAATTATCATTTAGTCCATTTATTATGAAATAAAGCCCAGAAGTAATAAAATCCCAAAAGTCGAAAAACCGCCAAAATCTAACGTCGAATATTTTTTTCGCTTTTTAATGGTAATTATGAAGATTTTAACATTAATTCAGGCAATTATGATTATTTCTATGATGATTCCTTTATTATTGACAATAATGATGATAATTATGATGATAATGACAATGATAATGACAATAATAATGATAATAATGATAGTCATAATTATAATGATAATATTGATAATTACTGCAATAATAGCAATAATTAACTCTATTCCAATCATTTCTATACTACTAAAGGCAATAGAATTAATAATAACATCATTATCATTGTCATTATAATTATTATTATTGTCATTATTTTTTCTGAGATCATCATTATTGCTATTATCATTATATAAATATTATAATAAAAAACAAAATTTTAGCAAATTTAATAATAAAATGATGATAATAATAATATTCAGTATTTATAATGAAATA
>NC_091573.1:18288054-18293054 GCF_042767895.1 Penaeus vannamei | reverse complement strand
ATATATATATATATATATATATATATATATATATATATATATATATATATATATTACTATCTATATAATGATAATAGCAATAATGATAATTTTATAGATAATAATGGCAATAATGATAATTATAATGACAATGATGTTATTATTTCTATTGCCATTATTAGTATGAAAATTATTGGAATAGAGTTAATTATTTCTATTATTGTAGTAATTATCAAAATTATCATTATAATTATGATTTTATCATTATTGTCATTATCATTGTTATTATCATCATAATTATCATCATTATTGTCAATAATAAAGGAATTATCATGAAAATCATCATAATTACCTGAATTAATGTTAAAATCCTCGCAATTACCATTAAAAAGCGAAAAAGTTTTTTTTCGACGTTTCTTTCATTATAAATGGACTGAATAATAATCATCATCATTATTATCATTATTGTCATTATTTTCATGATTATTATCAGTATAGTAATTATCAACATGATTATCATTATTATTATCATCATTATTGCAGTTATAATAATTATTATGCTAATTATTATTGTTATTTTTTCATTATAACTATTTATTTAATGATAATAGCAATAATGATTAAAAGCTTCTCTCAAAAGGCTGTAATACACTAGATTTTTTCGACTTTTGTAATTTTTTTTTTACTTCTGGCCTTTATTTCATTATAAATGGAATGAATAATAATTAATACACTAGATTTTGCCGTTTTTTCGACTTTTGTGATTTTTTTTTACTTCTGGCCTTTATTTCATTATAAATGGAATGAATAATAATTATTATCATTATTATCATTACTGTCATTCTTTTCATAATCATCATTATAGTCATCATCATCATGATTATCATTATTATTATCATAATTATTGCAGTTATAATAATTATTAGGCTAATTATTATTGCTGTTTTTATCATTATAACTATTTATATAATGATAATAGCAATAATGCTAATAATGACAATAATGATAATTTTAATGACGATGATAATGATGTTATTATTTCTATTGCCATTGTATGAAAATTATTGGAATAGAGTTAATTATTGCTATTATTGAAGGAATTATGAAAATTATCATTATAATTATGATTTTATCATTATTATTGTCATTATCATCATAATTATCATCATTATTGTCAATGATAAAGGAATTATCATGAAAATCATCATAATTACCTGAATTAATGTTAAAATCCTCATAATTACAATTAAAAAGCGGAAAAGGTTTTTTTCGACATTTCTCTCAAAAGTCTGCAATACGCTAGATTTGGAGTTTTTTCGACTTTTGGGATTTTATTACTTCTGGCCTTTATTTCACTATAAATGGACTGAATAATAAATTATCATCATCATTATCATTAGTCATTATTTTCATAATTATTATCATTATAGTCATTATTATCATGATTATCATTATTGTTATCATCATTACTACAGTTATAATAATTATTATGCTAAATATTAGTTATTTTTATCATTATAAGTATTTATATAATGATAATAGCAATAATGATAATTTTATAGATAATGACAATTATCTTTGTCATTATCATTATGATTATCATCATTATTGTCAATAATAAAGGGATTATCATGAAAATCATCATAATTACCTGAGTTAATGTTAAAATCCTCATAATTACCATTAAAAAGCGAAAAGGGGAGTTTTCGACGTTACTCTCAAAAGGCTGTAATACGCTAGATTTTGCCTTTTTTTCGACTTT
Organism: Penaeus vannamei; assembly: GCF_042767895.1. NCBI lineage: Eukaryota > Metazoa > Arthropoda > Malacostraca > Decapoda > Penaeidae > Penaeus > Penaeus vannamei. The sequence goes on along the minus strand of NC_091573.1, from coordinate 18,291,313 downwards.
TGGGATTTTATTACTTCTGGCATTTATTTCATTATAAATGGACTGAATAATAATCATTATCATTACTGTCATTATTTTCATGATTATCATTATAGTCATTATCATCATTATTATCATTATAGTCTTTATCATCATTATTATCATCATTATTGCAGCTATAATAATTATTATGGTAATTATTATTGCTATTTTTTCATTATAACTATTTATAATAATGATAATAGCAAAAATGATTAAAAACCCAAAAAGTTTTTTTTCGCCTTTATTTCATTATAAATGGACTGAATAATAATTATTATCATTATAGTCATTATAATCATGATTATCATTATTATTATTATTATTGCAGTTATAATAATTTTTATGCTAATCATCATCATAATTATCATCATTATTGTCAATGATAAAGGAATTATCATGAAAATCATCATAATTACCTGAATTAATCTTAAAATTCTCATAATTACCATTAAAAAGCGAAATACGGTTTTTTTTTGACGTTTCTCTCAAAAACTGTAATACGCAACATTTGGAGTTTTTTTTCGACTTTTGGGATTTTATTACTTCTGGCCTTTATTTAATGGACTGAATAATAAATTATCATTATTACCATTTCTGTCATTATTTTCATAATTATTATCCTTATAGTCATTATCATCATGATTATCATTATTGTTATCATCATTATTGCAGTTATAATAATTATTATGCTATTTATAATTGTTATTTTTATCATTATAAGTATTTATATAATGATAATAGCAATAATGATAATTTTAGAAATAATAATGACAATTATCATTGTCATTATCATCATGATTATCATTATTGTCAATAATAAAGGAATTATCATGAAAATCATCATAATTACCTGAGTTAATGTTAAAATCCCCAGAATCACCATTAAAAAGAGACAAAAAAAATTTTTGACGTTACTCTCAAAAATCTGTAATACGCTAGATTTTCCCGTTTTTTCGACTTTTGGGATTCTATTATATCGAGCCTTTATTTCATTATAAATGGACTGAATGATAATTATTATCATAATTATTATCATTATTCATAATTATCTTATTATTTCTATTGCCAATATTGGTATGAAAATTATTGGAAAAGAGTTAATTATTGCTATTATTGCAGTAATTATTAAAATTATCATTATAATTATGATTTTATCATCATTATTGTCAATAATAAAGAAATGATATTGTTATTTCTATTGCCATTATTAGTATGAAAGTTTTTGGAATAGAGTTAATTATTGAAATAATTATCAAAATTATCATTATAATTATGATTTTATCATTATTATTGTCATTATCATTATTATTATCATAATTAATATCATTATTGTGAATAATAAAGGGGGTTTCATGGAAATCATCAAAATTACCTGAATTAATGTTAAAATCCTCTTAATTACCATTAAAAAGCGAAAACGGGGTTTTCGACGTTTCTCTCAAAACGCTAAATTTTGCTGTTTTTTTTTTTTTTTTTTTTTTTTGACTTCTGGGATTTTATTACTTTTGGCTTTGATTTCATTATAAATGGACTGAATTATAATTATCATCATTACCGTCATTATTTTCATGATTATTATCATTATAGCAATTATCATCATGATTATCATTATTATTATCATTATTGGAGTTATAAAATTTATTATACTAATTATTATTGCTATTTTTATTATTATAACTATTTATATAATGATAGTAGCAATAATGATAATTTTAGAAATAATAATGACAGTGATAATAATTATAATGACAATGATAATGATATTATTTCTATTGCCATTATTAGTATGAAAATTATTGGAATACAGTTAATTGCTGCTATTATTGCAGTAATTATGAAAATTATCAATAGAATCATGATTTTATCATTATTATTGTCAATATCATCGTCATTATCATCATAATTATCATCATTATTGTCAATAATAAAAGAATTATCATGAAAATCCTCATAATTACCTGAATTAATTTTAAAATCCTCATAATTACCATTAAAAAGGGATAAAGGTTTTTTTTTCGACGTTTCTCTCACAAGGCTGTATTTTGCCGTTTTTTTTTTTTTACGTGAAATTTTATTAATTCTGGCCTTTATTTCATTATAAATGGACTGAATAATAATAATTATCATTATTATCATTACTGTCATCATTTTCATTATTATTATCATTATAGCAATTATCTTCATGATTATCATTATTATTATCATTATTGCAGTTATAAAATTTATTATACTAATTGTTATGGCTAGTTTTATTATTATAACTATTTATATAATGATAACAATAATGATAATTTTAGAAATAATAATGACTGATAATAATTATAATGACAATGATAATGATATTATTATTTCTATTGCCATTTATTAGTATGAAAATTATTGGAATAGAGTTGATTACTGCTATTATTGCAGTAATTATGAAAATTATCATAATAATTATGATTTCATCATTATTATTGTCATTATCATTGTCATTATCATCATAATTATCATGTTATAATGTTAAAATCCTCATAATTACTATTAAAAAGCGATAAAGTTTTTTTTTCGACGTTTCTCTCAAAAGGCTGTAATACGCTAGATTTTGCCGTTTTTTCGACTTTTGGGATTTTATTACTTCTGGCCTTTATTTCCTTATAAATGGACTGAATAATATTTATCATCATTATTATCATTACTGTCATTATTTTCATGATTATTGTCATTATAGTCATTATCATCATATTATCATTATTATTATCATTATTAGTTATAATAATTATTATGGTAATTATTATTGATATTTTTATCATTATAACTATTTATATAATGATAACAGCAATAATTATAATTTTAGAAATAATAATGACAATAATAATAATCATAATGACAATAATGATAATACTATTATATCTATATCCATTATTAGTATGAAAATTATTGGAATAGCGTTAATTATTGCAGTAATTATCAAAATTATCATTATGATTATGATTTTATCATTATTATTGTCATTATCATAATTATCATCATAATTATCATCATTATTGTCAATAATAAAGGAATTATCATGAAAACGATTATAATTACTAGATTTAATGTTAAAATCCTCATAATATCCATTAAAAAGCGAAAATAAAAGATTTTGCCGTTTTTTCGATTCATGGGATTTTATTACTTTTGGTCTTTATTTCATTATAAATGGACTGAATAATAATCATTATCATTATATTCATTATTGATATTATTTTCATGTTTA
>NC_091573.1:18261995-18271995 GCF_042767895.1 Penaeus vannamei | reverse complement strand
ATTGTAGTTATAATAATTATTGTGCTAATTATTATTGCCAATTTTATCATTATAACTATTTACATAATGATAATAACAATGATGATAATTTTAGAAATAATACTGACAATAATAATAATTTTAATGACAATGATCATGATGTTATTATTATTTCTATTGCCATTGTTAGTATGAAAATTATTGGAATAGAGTTAATTATTGCAGTAATTATCAAAATTTTCATTATAATTATGATTTTATCATTGTCATCATAATTATCATCACTATTGTCAATAATAAAGGAATTATCAAGCAAATCATCATAATTACCTGAAGTAATGTTAAAGTCCTCATAATTACCAATAAAAAGCGAAAAATGGGGGTTTTACGACGTTTCTCTCAAAAGGCTGAAAACGCTAGATTTTGCCGTTTTTTTCGACTTATGGGATTTTATTAATTCTGGCCATTATTTCATTATAAATGGACTGAATAATAATTATCATCATGATTATTATCATTACTGTCATTATTTTCATGATTATTATCATTATTATTATCATTACTATTGGAGTTATAATAATTATTGTGCTAATTATTTTTGCTAATTTTATCATTATAGCTATTTATATAATGATAATAACAATAATGATAATTGTAGAAATAATAATGGCAATAATAATAATTATAATGACAATGATAATGATATTATTTTGCCGTTTTTTCAACTTTATGGATTTTATTTTACTTCTGGCCTTTATTTCATTATAAATGGACTGAATAATAATTATTATCATTATTATCATTAGCATTATAGTCATTATCATCATGATTATCTTTATTATTATCATCCTTATTGCAGTTATAATAATTATTATGCTAATTATTATTGCTATTTTTATCATCATAACTATTTATATAATGATAATAGCAATAATGATAATTTTAGAAATAATAATGACAATAATGATAATTATAATGACAATGATAATGATGTTATTATTTTTATTGCCATTATAAGTATGAAAATTATTAGAATAGAGTTTGTTATTGCTATTATTTAAGTAATTATCATAATTATCATTATAATTATGATTTTATCATTATCATTGTCATTATCATTGTCATTATCATCATAATTATCATCATTATTGTCAAAGATAAAGGGATTATCATGAAAATCATCTTAATTACCTGAATTAATGTTAAAATCCTCATAATTACCATTAAAAAAGCGAAAAAGGTTTTTTTTTCGACGATTCTCTCAAAAGGCTGTAATACGCTAAATTTTGCCATTTTTTCGACAGTAATTATCAAAATTGTCATTATAATTATGATTTTATCATTGATATATTCATTATCATCATAATTATCATCATTATTGTCGATAATAAAGGAATCATCATGAAAATCATCATAATTACCTGAATTAATGTTAAAATCCTAATGATTACCATTAAAATGCGAAAAGGGTTTTTTTCGACGTTTCTCTCAAAAGGCTAGATTTTGCCATTTTTTTTGACTTATGGGATTTTATTACTTCTGGCCTTTATTTCATTATAAATGGACTGAAAAATAATCATTATCATCATTATTTTCATTACTGTCATTATTTTCATGATCATTATCATTATAGTATTATCATCATGATTATCATTATTATCATCATCATTATTGCAGTTATAATAATTATTATGCTAATTATTATTGCTATTTTTATCATTATAACTATTTATATAATGATAATAGCAATAATGATAATTTTAGAAATAATAATGACTAATAATAATTACATTGACAATGATAATTATATTATTATAATCGTGATGATAATGAATATAATGATAATAATCATGAAAATAATGACAGTAATGATAATAATGATAATAATTATAATTCAGTCCATTTATAATGAAATAAAGGCCAGAGGTAATAAAATCCCAAAAGTCGAAAAAACGGCAAAATCTAGCGTATTATAGCGTTTTGAGAGAAAAGTCGAAAAAAAACCTTTTTTGCTTTTTAATGGTAATTATGAGTATTTTAACATTACTTCAGTTAATTATGATGATTTTCATGATAAATCCTTTATTATTGACAATAATGATGATAATTATGATGATAATGACAATAATAATAATAAAATCATAATTATAATGATAATTTTGATAATTACAGGAATAATTAACTCTATTCCAATAATTTTCATACTAATAATGGCAATAAAAATAATAATAACATCATCATTGTCATTTTAATTATTGTTATTGTCATTATTATTTCTACAATTATCATTATATAAATAGTTATAACGATATAAATAGCAATAATAATGAGCATAATAATTATTATAACTACAATAAAGATGATAATAATGATAATCATGATGATAATGACTATAATGATAATATTCATGAAAATGATGAGAGTAATGATAATGATTACAATAATTATTATTCAGTCCATTTATAATGAAATGGAGACCAAAAGTAATAAAATCCCAAAAGTCGAAAAAGCGGCAAAATATAGCGAATTGCAGTCTTTTGAGAGAAACGTCGAAAAACCACCTTTTTCGCTTTTTAATGGTAATTATGAGGAATTTAACATAATGATGATATGATAATTATGATGATAATGACAACAATAATGATAAAATCATAATCATAATGATTAATTTTGATAATTACTGCAATAATAGCAATAAATAACTCTATTCCAATAATTTTCATACTAATAATGGCAAAAGAAATAATAATAACATCATTATAATTATCATTATTGTTATTTCTAAAATTATCATTATTGCTATTATCATTAAATAAATAGTTATAATGGTAAAAAGAGCAATAATAATTAGCATAACCATTATTATAACTGCAATAATGATGATAGTAATAATGATATTCATGATGATAAGGACTGTAATGATAATAATCATGAAAATAATGACAGTATTGATAATAATTATGATAATAATAATTATTGGGTTCATTTATTAAGAAATAAAGGTCAGAAGTAATAAAATCCCATAAGTCGAAAAAACGTCAAAATCTAGAAAAACGGCAATATCTGAGAGAAACGTCAAAAAAAAACTTTTTCGCTTTTTAGTGGTAATTATGAGGATTTTAACTTTAATTTCGGTAATTATGATGATTTTCATGATAATTCCTTTATTATTGACAATAATGAAGATAATTATGATGATAATGACAATGATAACAATAATAATTATAAAATCTTAATTATAATGATAATGACAATAATAATGATAAAATCATAATTATAATGATAATTTTGATAATCACTGCAATAATTAACTCCATTCCAATAATTTTTATAATAACAATTTTTATAATAATAGCAATAGAAATAATAATAACATCATTATCATTGTCATTATAATTATAATTTTTGTCATTATTATTTCCAAAATTATCATTATTGCTATTATCATTATATAAATAGGTATAATGATAAAAATACAGCCTTTTGAGAGAAACGTAAAAAAACCTTCTCCGGTTTATAATGGTAATTATGATGATTTTCATGATAATCCCTTTATTATTGACAATAATGATTATAATTATGAGGAAAATGACAATGATAATGACAATAATAATGATATAATTAGAAAGATAATTTTGATAATTACTGACATAATTAACTCCAATAATAATTTTCATACTAATATTTTCATACTAGTAAAGAAATAGAAATGATATCATTATCATTGTCTTTATAATTATTATTACTGTCATTATTATTTCTAAAATTATCATTATTGCTATTATCATTATATAAATAGTTATAATGAGAAAAATAGCAATAATGATTAGCATGATAATTTTTATATCTGCAATAATGATAATGATAATGATAATCATGATAATGAATATAATGATAATAATCATGAAAATAATGACAGTAATGATAATAATGATGATAATTATTGTTCAGTCCTTTTATAATTAAATAAAGGCCAGAAGTAATAAAATTCCAAAAGTCGAAAAAATGGCAAAATCTAGCGTATTAAGGCGTTTTGAGAAAAACGTTAAAAAACCCTTTTCGCTTTTTAATGGTAATTATGATGATTTTCATAATACTTCCTTTATTATTGATAATAATGATGATAATTATGATGATAATGCCAATGATAATGAACATAATAGTGATAAAATCGTGATTATAATGATATTTTTTATAATTACTGCAATGATAGCAAAAATTAACTCCATTCCAATAATTTCATACTAATAATTGCGATAGAAATAATAACATCCTTATCATTGTCATTATAATTATTATTATTGTCATTATTATTTCGAAGATTATCATTATTGCTATTATCATTATATAAATAGTTATAATGATAAAGATAGCAATAATAATTAGAGTAATAATTATTATAACTGCAATAATGTCTCTTTTTAATGGTAATTATGAGGATTTTAACATTAATTCAGGTAATTATGATGATTTTCATGATAATTCCTTTATTATTGACAATAATGATTATAATGGCAATGATAATGACAATAATAATTATAAAATGATTATAATGATAATTTTGATTGCTGCAATAATAGCAATAATCAACTCTATTCCAATAATGTTCATAGTAATAATGGCAATAGAAATAATAATATCATTATCATCGTCATTATGATTATTATTATTGTCGTTATTATATCTAGAATTATCATTATTGCTATTATCATTATATAGAAAGTTATAATGATAAAAATAGCAATAATATTTAGCATAATAATTATTATAACTGCAATAATGATGATAATAATAATGATAATCATGATGATAATGACTATAATGATAATAATCATCAAAATAATGACAGTAATGACAATCATGATGATAATCATTATTCAGTCCATTTATAATGAAATAAAGGCCAGAAGTAATAATATCCCAGAAGTCGAAAAAAGGCAAAATCTAATGTATTACAGCCTCTTGAGAGAAACGTCGAAAACACCCTTTTTCGCTTTCTAATGGTAGTTATTAGGATTTTAACATTAACTCAGGTAATTATGATGATTTTCATGATAATTCATTTATTATTGACAATAATGATTATAATTATGATGATAATGGCAATGATAATGACAATAATAATGATAAAATCATAACTATAATGGTAATTTTGATAATAACTGCAATAATTAACTCTATTCCAATAATTTTCATACTAATAATGGCAATAGAAATAATAACATCATTATCATTGTCATTATAATTATTATTTTTATTTCTAAAATTATCATTATAGTTATTATCAGTATATAAATAGTTATAATGATAAAGATAGCAATAATAATTAGTATAATAATTATTATAACTGCAATAATGATGATAATAATAATGATAATCATGGTGATAATGACTATAATGATAATAATCATGAAAATAATGACAGTAATGATAAAAATGCTGATAATAACAATTATTCAGTCCATTTGTAACGAAATAAAGGCCAGAAGTAATAAAATCCCTAAAGTCGAATAAACGGCAAAATCAAGCGTATTACAGCCTTATGAGAGAAACGTCGAAAAAAACCCTTTTCACTTTTTAGTGGTAATTACGAGGATTTTAGCATTAAATCAGGTAATTATGATGATTTTCATGATAATTCATTTATTATTGACAATAATGATAATTATGATGGTAATGACAATGATAATGACAATAATAACGATAAAATCATAATTACAATGATAGTTTTGATAATTACTGCAATAATAGCAATAATTATCTCTATTCCAATAATTATCATACTAATAATGGCATTGGAAATAATAACAATATCATTATCATTGTCATTATAATTATTATTTTACTCATTACTATTTCTGAAATTATCATTATTGCTATTATAATTATATAAATTGTTATAATGATAAAAATAGCAATAATAATTAACATAATAATAATTATAACTGAAATAATGATGACAACAATAATGATAATCATGATGATAATGACTGTAATAATAATAATCATGAAAATAATGACAGTAATGATAATAATGATTATTATGATTATTATTCAGTTCATATAAAATCCCAAAAGTCGAAAAAACGGCAAAATCTAGCGTTTTAGGAGAAATGTCGAAAAAAAACCTTTTTCGCTTTTTAATGGTAATTATGATGATTTTAACCTTAACTCAGGTGATTATGATAATTGTCATGATAATTCCTTTAATATTGACAATAATGATGATAATTATTATGATAATGACAATGATAATGAGAATAATAATGATAAAATCATAATTTTAATGATAACTTTGATAATTACTGCAATAATACCAATAATTAACTCAATTTCAATAATTTTCATACTAATAATGGCAATAGAAATATCATTATCATTGTTATTATAATAATAACTTTTTTCATTATTATTTCTAAAATTATCATTATTGCTATTATCATTATATAAATAGTTATGATGATAAAAATACCAATATTGATTAGCACAATAATTATTATAACTGTAATAATGGTATTAAAAATGATAATCATGATGATAATGACTATAATGATAATAATAATTCGAAAAACCACCTTTATCGCTTTTTAATGGTAGTTATTAGTGTTTTTTAACATTGATTTAGGTAATTATGATGATTTTCACGATAAATCCTTTATTATCATAATTATCCTCATTATTGCATATAATGAAGGAATTATGAAAATCATCACAATTACCTGAATTAATGTTAAAATCCTCATAATTACCAATAAAAAAGAGCGAAAAGGTTTTTTTTCGACGTTTCTCTCACAAGGGTGTAATACGCTAGATTTTGACGTTTTTTCGCCTTAAGGGATTTTATTACTTCTGGCCTTCATTTCATTATAAATGGACTAGATAGTAATTATCATCATTATTATCATTACTGTCATTATTCTTATGATTATTATCATTATAGTCATTATCATCATGATTATCATCATTATCATCATTACTGCAGTTATAATGATTATTATGCTAATTATCATAGCTATTTTCATAACCATAACTATTTTTATAATGATAATTTTAGAAATCTTAATGACAATAGTAATAATTATAATGACAGTGATAATGATGTTATTATTATTTCTATTGTCATTATTAGTCTGCAAATTATAGGAATATTGCATATAATGAAGTAATTATCATGAAAATCATCACAATTACCGAGATTAATGTTAAAATCCTCATAATTACCAATAAAAAGCGAAAAGGGTTTTTTTCGACGTTCTCTCAAAAGGCTGTAATAGGCTAAATTTTGATAATTGTCATTATTAGTCTGAAAATTATTGGAATAGAGTTGATTATTGCTATTATTGCAGAAATTATCAAAATTATCATTATAATTATGATTTTTAACATTATTTTTATTATCATTGTCATTATCATCATAATTATCATCATTATTGCATATAATGAAGGAATTGATAATTCCTTCATTATATGCAATAATATGAAAATCATCACAATCACCTGAATTAATGTTAAAATCCTCATCAATACAAATATATATATATATATATATATATATATATATATATATATATATATATATATATATATATATATATATATATATATATATATATATATATATTTGCACACACACACACGCACACACACACACACACACACACACACACACACACACACACACACACACACACACACACACACACATATATATATATATATATATATATATATATATATATATGTATATATATATATATATATATATATATATATATATATATATATATATATATATATATATATATATATATATATATATACTGACACTTACCATCCAGGACTATAATCTAGGGGATTTCTTAGTGTTCAAAATCCAGATGGGGTAGTGCAACCAAATTATTCATCAACATTGATTTAAAAAATAAAGTTGCTCAACGGGTTAATGAGAGAATAATTAAACAAGAACAATTTAATTATTCATCAAAAATATGTACTATACAAAAAAAACATGAAATATTGGAAAATTAGGGAGATAGCATGCATCACCAATTAAGTAGAAAATGGATAACATGTGAAGTACCGTAATCGCACCCTTGTAAGATGAATATCATGTGAAGACACTGAGACATTCTTTTATTGTGAATAGAACATATGCAGACATTATATTAAAACAGAATAATTATACGAGATAAATGTACGTGGTTCCTAGCCTCGCAATGTCAACACTGACCCACAACAACCTTTTGCGAGGATTTCATTTGTATCGTTTGTGTGTACTAACACACTTTGACTAACCTTTAATTATATATCTAAACCATCTTAGATATATAAGCAATCTTACTGTAACTTACTTAAAAGCAAACAAGGCTCCATGACGTAAATTTTCCGGCTTAAAATAAAAGGGAATTGCACATAACCGCCTTCCTCCCACGATGTCGGGCAACTAGAAAACCCAATTTTTCGCTTTTAAATGATAATTATGATGATTTTAACGTTAATTCAAGTAATTATGATGATTTTCATGATAATTCCTTTATTATTAACAATAATGATGATAATTATATATGATAATAAGAAAAATAATGGTAATAAAAAGAAAATGATAATTATAAGGAAAATTTTGATAATTACTGTTATAATAGGAAAAATTAACTTTATTCTAATAATTTTTATACTACTAATAACAATAGAAATAATACTAATATAATTATTATTGTTGCTATAAATATTATTATTGTCATTATTATTTCTAAAATTATCATTTTTGTTATAATCTTTATAAAAATAGTTATAATGATGAAAATGACATTAATAAATGGCATAATAATTATTATAACAGCAATAATGATAATGATAATGATAATGATTATGAGGATAATGATTATAATGATAATCATAACAAAAAAGGACAATAGTGATAATGATGATGATAATAATTATAGAGTCCATTTATAATGAAATAAAGGCGAAAAGTAATAAAATCCATAAACGGCAATATCTAGCGTATTACAGGCTTTTAAGAAAAACGTCGAAAAATCCCTTTTTTCGCTTGTAAATGATAATTATGATTCTTTTAACATTATTTCAGGTAATTATGATGATTTTCATGATAATACCTTTATTATTAACAATAATGATATTTATATATAATAATGATAATAGTAAGTAATAATAAAATGATATATATAATGATAATTTTGATAATTACTGCAGTGATAGCAATAATGAACTCTATTCTAGTAATTTTCATGCTAATAATGACAATAGAAATAATAATAATATAATTATTATAATTATTATTATTGTCATTATTATTTCTAAAATTATCATTATTTTTATTTTCATTATAGAAATAGTTATAATGATGAAAATGACATTAATAATTGGCATAATAATTATTATTACTGTAATAATGATAAAGATAATGATAATTATGAGGATAATGATTTTAATGATAATCATAAAAAATGATTATAATGATAATCATTAAAAAATGATTATAATGATAATCATAAAAATAATGATAATAATGATAATGATATAATGAAATATAGGAGAAAAGTAATAAAATTCCAAAAGTCGAAAAAACGGCAAAATCTAGCGTATTACAGCCTTTTGAGAGAAACGTCGGAAAATACCCTTTTTCACTTCTAAATGATAATTATGATGATTTCAACATTAATTCAGGTACTTATGATGATTTTAACATTAACTCAGGTAATTATGATGATTTTCATGATAATTTCTTTATTGTTAACAATAATGCTGATATTTATGATGATAATGACGATAATAATGGTAATAATAATAAAATAATAATTATAAGGATATATATATATATATATATATATATATATATATATATATATATATATATATATATATATATATATATATATATATGAATATATATCTATATATCTATATATATATATACATGCATATATATATATGTATACATATACATATATATACAGTTTTATATATATATATATATATATATATATATATATATATATAT